>NC_067495.1:7585122-7666512 GCF_947179515.1 Apodemus sylvaticus | reverse complement strand
TTTTTCTTTATTAAGATAGTCTCTGTAGTTTGTACTGTCCTATAATTCACAGAGATCTGCCAGGGTGTGACTCCTGGATACTAGAACTAAATGTGTGTACCACCATACCTGGAAGTCTATGTTTTATAAGACTACATCATATATATCAATTCTTTAATGATTTTTTTAACTGGGTAATTCAGACAAAAATTGTCATTTTAGTATAATTTTATTCAAAATTTGCTTCTATAGATAATCCACTTTGGTTTTTAAAGTAAATGTAAAATATAGATCTGGACACCAGGGTCTCTTGAATTCAAAGACAGCCAGGGCTACATAGACTTCTTGTCTCCAAAATAAAAGTAAATGTAAATTATAAATTGTAAGTACTGCAGCAGTGAGTTATATCTTTATACCTTAAAAAAAATCCAAGAAATTAAATGTCTAATAAATAGGTAAAAGTGGTAAATAGATAAAAATAGAATATTTTTACTAGAAAACCCACAAAAATTTTCTATGATGTAAGGCTTAAAGTCTGAAATTGTAAGACAAATATTTCTCTTTCCAGAGTATGTTATTGGTAATATTTAATCCTTTCTTTCAACTATTTAGGAATTAATCGACGATTTCATCTTTCCTGCATCCAATGTTTACCTGCAGTATATGAGAAATGGAGAGCTCCCTGCTGAACAGGCCATTCCTGTCTGTGGTTCACCAGCCACAATTAATGCTGGTTTTGAGTTACTTGTGGCATTAGCTGTTGGCTGTGTGAGGAACCTCAAACAGATAGTAGATTCTTTAACTGAAATGTACTACATTGGTACAGCAATAACTAGTAAGTACTTTAAAACATGTGATTGTAGTGATGATTCTGTTTTAAATTGTTTGCTCTTTTATAAACATCTTTAAGTCATATTTTGGTAGTAACTAGTCTAGGATATTTAGCAAATAGATACAAGAATATAAGTGGTTGTACAGGTACAAGTATTTGGTAAATTAAATGTTATTTTTCAAATCGGAAATATAACCTATCTCCATTATAGTCAGTAAATGCAACCAAAGCCTAAATCTCAGAAAACCTTTCAGGCCCTCACCAAGAAATTCCGTCACATTCTGGTTTTTGTTTTTGTTGTTGGTTGTTGTTTTTGGTTTTGGTTTGAAGCTGTCACTATGTTCTAGCAAGTTTAAATGTAGTGGGGTGAATTTTTTAGCTTAATGGAGGGGAGTTATTCTTTTAAGTGAAATGCTTTTGCATGATAAAGATTGGGGGGGGGGGGGGTGGCTCACACCTGTAATCCCAGCATTGAGGAAGACAGAGGCAAGCAGATCTCTGTAAATTTTAGTCCAGCTTGGTCTACGGAGTGAGTTCTAAGAAAGACAAGTCTACACAGAGAAACCCTGTCTCAGGGCGGGGATGGTATTTAAGTATAAATTGAGTATGTCAGTACACACCTGTAATCCTAGTACCTCGAAAGGTTGCTGTGAGTTTGAAGCTAACCTGTTTCTATCAGCTAATTTTCCATTACTGTGATAAAACACAGCAAGTCAACTTACAGAAGGAAGGGTTTACTTGGGCTGTTTTCTATCACTGTCTCAGCAAGGAAGCATGACAGCCTGTAGGCATGGCAGGAACAGCAGAGCTGACAGTCTGGAGCTGCAAGCAGGAAACAGAATAAACTGGAAATGGCATATAACTTTTGAAGCCTCAGAGCCTGCCCCCAGTAACATACTTCTCTAACAAGGCCACACCTTCCTAAACTTACCCAAACAGTGCCACAGACTGGGAGCAAAGTTAAATGCCCAGAACTATAATATACCTTTCATTCAAAAGGACCACATTGATCTCCATAGCAAATTCTAGGACAGCTATGTCTTCATACCAAGGCTTTGCCATAAATAAAATAAAAAATAAAATAAAATAAAAGCAAACAAGTGCTAGAGAGTATACACTAAAAAGTACATTTTTTACTATCTGTTTCCTTGGCCTTTTTGATCGTCATAGTTCTTACTGAAGTTCATATTTTTCTTATAATCATCTCGGCATATTCAGGTCCTCTGGAAGAACAGCCAATGCTCTTAGCTGCTGAACCCCATCTGTCAATCCCCCTGATATTTTTTGCTTTCTGCTTGATATTGCTGTCATTATTCCTTGTTCAACACATAAGTGGTATACCTGTTCATCTATTGGCTATAAACCCTTTACTTCAGTATATTGTCATTTATTTAGCTGGCCCTCTAGAAAATACTTATATTGTTTCTAGCTTTATGCTAGGTACAAAAACATAAGGATATGTTTAGTAAGTATATCTCCTGTTCTCAGCAAACTTTCATATCCACCGTGTGGTTTGCTCTTCAAAATAGCACTGTGGATATAAGCAGATCGATTTTTAACCTTATTTGCAAGTATCAGAAAAGGACATAAATTCAGGTAGCTTTGGGGCCTTATTGAAACCACAAACACAATTCATTTCATTAAAGCTGAGCAATCACAACATGTTATTATGCATATAAACTAAAAGTTGTTAATGGGCTGGAAAGATGGCTCAGTGGTTAAGAATGCTTGTTGCTTTTATAGAGGTCCTGAGGTTGGTTTTCAGAACCCACATTGGGTGGCTCACAAGTACTATAACTCCAACTCCAGGGCTTTTACACAAATCTCTAGCCTCTGTTCATACATGTATATACAAACATACATATAAATAAAAATACTTAGCAGTTTCTAATGACTGGGTAGTACAGATAACACCAACCCTAACAAGGAAAGGTTAGCTGTGTGCCTTCTCATGTTGACTATATTAGAGACTGCCATAGAAGCAACACCAGGTTAAAAATAATGGGGTTTGTGGGAGTTGGCATGTGGCTCAGTTGGTAGAAAGCATGCTTGACATACACAGAGCAGTGGCTTTGATGCCTAGTATTCCATAAACTAGGTATGGTATTGCGTACCTATAATCCCAGCACTGGGGGGGATTATAAAAACATATAAAAACAGGAGCATCTTAAGTTGAATAGCCTCAGTTACATTGGTAGTTCAAGGCCAGCCTGGCTGTATGAGACGCTGTCTTATAAACATGCAAATAGGGTCATAGATTCGTAGGTGAAGGAGCCTGTAATGACATGGGTTGCTGTCTTTTGTTTTTTAAGATTTCATTTTATGTATATGAGTACATAGTAGGTAATCTTCAGATACACCAGAGACAGGCATCAGATGGTTGTAAGCCACCATGTGGTTGCTAGAAATTGAACTTGGGACCTCTGGAAGAGTTGTAAGTGCTCTTAACCATTGAGCCATCTCTTCATCCCATGGGTTGCTGTCTTAAATGCATTTATTAGTAGAGAAATGCCAAGTGAGAGCCCTGCCTCCTATGACTGCTCAGGTAGTAGTGTTTCTGTTTTGTCAGCTTAATAAGAGAACTTAAAAAACACAAAATCATTTCTCCTTGTGCTGTAAAACTCTTTCTTTTTCAGCTTGTGAAGCACTTACTGAGTGGGAATACCTGCCACCTGTTGGACCCCGCCCACCAAAAGGATTTGTGGGGCTGAAAAATGCTGGTGCTACTTGTTACATGAATTCTGTGATTCAGCAACTCTATATGATCCCCTCTATCAGGAACGGTATTCTTGCAATTGAAGGCACAGGTAGTGATGTAGATGATGATATGTCTGGGGATGAGAAGCAGGACAATGAGGTAAATTTCTTTTAATACTTCCGTTCTCTATGTGAAATTCTGGTAACAGATACCATTCTCTCATTGGATACCGAGGGGATAAGTACCATCACCAGTTTCCACAGGATTCCCTTCCAAAAGCTTACTGGTCGAGGATTCTCTTCCAAAAACCCTCACCCCAAGATGTTAAAATTTGCCAATATACAAGTAGTCTGAATGAAACCTATACAAATCTTTTTACATACTTTAGGTCATCTGTAGATTACATATAATCCCTCATACAGTGTTAATGCTGTGCAGTTGTATTACATAAGAATTAGTGATTTTAAAAGTCTGGACATATTTGGTACAAAATCAATTTACCTTTGTGAACCTACAGATATGTTAGTCGATATGAAGATCTAATTGTGTTGTGGCTTCCTTCCTTAGACTGTCAAAAGTGTGTTTGAAAGTGGCCTCTGCCACTTGGGCTACCTCTTAGTGTGGAGTGTGTCTCCATTACAGCAGTTAGTAGTGTTTGATAGAAGTTGAAATTTAACTAGTTTAAATCGATGATGGCTAACCCTTTGATTTTTCTGAGCCATGTTTTGGACAAAGAATTGTCTTGGGACACACTTTCCTCCCTCCCCCCCTTTTGTTTCCCTGATTTTTTTTTTGAGATAGTCTTCCTATGATGTCCAAGCTGGCATCTGAAGGTGTCCATCTTCAGTTTTGCAGGTGATAGAGTTATAGTGTATACCACCTCACTAGGCTAAGGTTTTCACTTTTATCTGTGCCTGCTTCCTTTTACTTACGCTTTTATTTTCCCCCAAGTCTTATCTCTTCCTACTTAAAAAACAAAACTATTACCTACTTCAAATACTGTTTACATGATCTTGTGACAAAAGTTTAAGCTTCCTGAAAAGTAGCCAAAGCAGAATAAATCAATGGAAAAAAATGTAAGTGGTAGCGACAGGTAAAAGTTGATAACCCTGTGGCTTTTCAAAGTTGAGAATGTAGCAGTACTGAAGTTGTGTCTTGTTTGAACCCACACTATGTCTGTTTTTATTGTTTTATCTATCCCTGTTTGTGGTGTTAGAATCCCATGAGTGTATTCTTATTGTCATAAGTGTTTTTAGATATTTCTTCTTTTCTTCCCTTCATTCAGCAAACTTGGACTTGTTCTGAAGAAAGAGCTTACCACCTCTGGGGGCTTCTAAAACAACTCTCCCCAGACCTACTAGATTTAGATAATCCAGGGATTGGGAACTGAGTATTTTTACTTTCTACCAAAGCTTCATAGGGGATGCTTACATCCAAAACCTGGTTAGGACCTTTATTCCTATATTAAAGGTTTCAAATATAAGATGTCCACTAAACTATAAATTTTCCTCTGTAGCCCTTAAAATTTTGAACCTTGATAACTTTCATGTTATACCTTCTACCACTATTTGTTTTTGTTTAACTTAAGGTTCTGACTATGTTTCCCAGGTTGCTCAGTACTTTTCTGGGCTAGCATTAGTAGCTGGGATTCAAGGCACACACTGTGGGTTTTTTTGTTTTTGTTTTGGGTTTTTTTTTTTTTTTTGTCTTGTTTTTGAGACAGGGTTTCTCTGTGTAGCCCTGGCTGTCCTGGAACTCAATCTGTAGACCAGGCTGGCCTCAAACTCAGAAATCTGCCTGTCTCTGCCTCCCAAGTACTGGGATTACAGGCGTGCGCCACCACTGCCCAGCTCAAGGCACACACTGATGCTCAGCTTTACTCCTTGTTTTCCAAGGTCTTAAAATGCACCTGATCTTAAAATCTATGTTTGATTGTACAGCTAAATAATATAAATTGCACTTATTGTTGTGCATCTTTGCTACTATTCCCGGGAAGTATTTTTATCTTTTAAAGGTGTAATTTTGCCCATTAAATAACTCCTCCCAAACGTGACAACAGCATTTGACAGCTATTTTTTAATCTATGAATTTGACTATTCTAAGTACCTCATATAAGTGGAATCATACATTATTTGCTATTCTGTGATTGACTAGATTCACTTTTGCTAAGAGTGGTGTAGACAAGCCTGGAACTTGTGAAGCTCCTTTTAGCTGGATAATACTTTGTTTACCCTTTTCATCTGTAACAGACACTTGGATTGCTTCCTTGCTTTAGCTACTATGAATATTGCTGCCATGAACATGGATATACAGAAATCTCTTAGACCCTGCTTTTAGTTCTTAGCATAGTAGGTATTCTAGTTGAGTTTAAAGTTGAACATTTTTGAACAAAAACTCGTTCAATCTTTCTGCTTTTTTTTTCCTTCAAAGCAGCATCTCTATATATGTAGTTCTGGCTGGCCTACAACTTGCTGTGTAGACCAGATTGGCTTCATACTCACAGAAGTATCCCTCCTAAGTACTAGGATTAAAGACTTGCCAGCTTTTTGTATTTTACAATTTGAATTGTAGGTTTAAGGAGTCCTCTGTCTGTTCAGGATTCTAGAACGTCCTCATCAGATAAGTGATTTTCCATTTTTCTCCTACAGCGTATTCATTGCTTTTCTTGGCAGTATATTTACATAAAAGTTTTTTCATTTGCTTGCGATCCAACTTGTTTGTACCTTTGATATCATAGTAAGAAATTGTTACCAGGTATAATGTCTGGAAGATTTGCCTTCAAGTTTTGGTTTATTGTTTTAGCTCTCTTTTCGGCCTTTGCTGCAGATTGAGTCATTTTTTATTACAACTATTAATGTCTATATTCTCATGTAAAATGGCAGGAACAAACAATAACTGTAAGTTAAATGTATATACCTTTTGAAAATTAAGTGCTTGGAAATAAAGTAAAAGTATATGTTCACTAACTGGAATTTATCTCAACATATTTTACTAAAATTCTGATTAGTTCATTAATAATACTTTTTGGTTTCTAGAGCAATGTTGATCCCAGGGATGATGTGTTTGGATACCCTCAACAATTTGAAGACAAACCACCACTGAGTAAGACAGAAGATAGGAAAGAGTACAATATTGGTGTTCTAAGACATCTTCAGGTTATCTTTGGCCATTTAGCTGCTTCTCGACTGCAGTACTATGTGCCCAGAGGATTTTGGAAACAGTTCAGGTAAAGTATGGATGGACAGTAATTAAACATCACTTAATAAATAGCCCATATTCCTAAGATACCTTGATGTTCAGTTTTTAAGCAATAGTAATACTCTAACTATCCTTAGATTTCCTTCTTTGTTTTGAGCATGAAAAATTCCATAGTGAAGAATATTTTTTGGTAATTTTTGACATGTTAAAAATTGAAGGTATACTATGTGATATTTTGATACCTATAGGGATAACATTCTTTAGTCTCTTTTTTGATGACTCAGTCACTGTTCTATTGCAGAGATGAACCCATGACCAATCAACTCTTATAAAAGTGGCATTATCGTCATGGTAGGAAGCATACAGGCATGGTGCTAGAGTAGTAATTAGAGCTCTACATCCTAATCCATAGGAAGCAAGCAGAGAAACAGATACAGATCTTAGTGTAACTTCTAAAACGTCAAGCCCATGTAGCTATATATCTTTTACAAGGGCACATCTCTAAATTCACTGACTTTTCAATCTTCCTAATGTTGCAACCCTTTTACAATTCCTCATGTTGTGACTCCAGCCAAGAAATTATTTTCATTAGTGCTTCATTACTATAATGTTGCTATTATAAATTGTAAATATCTAATCTGTAATCTGGGAGGGGTTATGGTTGAGAACCACTGTACCCAATTCAGTTGATTAACTAGGGACTAAGCATGCAAATATATGAGTGTATGGAGAACATTATCATTTAAACCACTGTATTTGAATTTTGTTTGATTTTTGAGACACAGGGTCTCTAATGGTTCTCAATCTTACTAATGCTACAACCCTTAAATAAGGTTACTCATGTTGTGGTGACCCCCAACCATAAACTTATTTCCATTGCTATACCATAGCTGTAATTTTGCTACTGTTATGAATTGTAAATATTTTTGAACCTAGAGGTTTGCCAAAGGGTTACAACCCAGGTTGAGAACCACAGCTCTTTGTATTCCTGGCTTTCCTGGAACTTGGCTTTGTACACTAGATTAGCCTTAAACTCACAGATGTCCTCCTGCCTCTGCTTCCAGAGTGTTGGAATTAAAGGCATGCACTACCATGTCCAGTCAAAAAAATTATTCATATGGGTTTTTTGCCTATATGTGTGTCTGTGCACCAAATCAATACCTGGTGCTATTGAAGGCCAGAAGAGGGTGTTGGATCCTCTGGAATTGGCATTACAAATGGTTCCTAGCTGCTGTGTGGATGCTGGGAACTGAACCACATCTTCTGCAAAAACAAATGTTTCTAGCCTCTTTTAGTCTCTTAAGACATAGCTACCTTGATTATGAACATATCTGTCTGATGCATGTACAATAGAATCATAGGAACACTTCCTACTACTTTCTAAATTATTTTGAGACAAATAATATATAACAGTTTTCACCTATAAATACTTCATTGTGTGTCTTTGTATATAGTCAGCTTTTGAACTTTCCCATTATCTCAAATATTTTTCCCCAAATCAGAAGCCATGTGAAAACCATATACCATAAATAGTATTTTCTTTTTCTCCTTCATGTTCTCACTGCATAGTGCCCAGTGCAATCCAGAGGCTTGATCAGATTAGCATGATATTTTTGGTTTTATGCAGGATATAGGCATGGCTACTAGATGAGTGATGTGCCTACAGTTTTTACCTCTATGAGGAATTGGTTGGTACGTGGCATTTTTCTGCCTCTTCTCTTCTTTAATCATATTATTCAGCTTATACAATGAAATTCTTCTAGCTATTAATCTATCAAGAGAACAGGTTAATTTAGAGCAGTTTTGACAATTTGAAATCCAAGATTGAACATTTAAAGGAGGAAGACTGATTGATTGCCTTTGGTTAATGGTGGTGATAGAGGCCCACCATTGCTGGCTTGTGTGTAGGAGAAAAACCGTGAACAGAAGGAATAAGAATAGACAGGGCCAGGCTTGCTCTTAATTATAATCATTTGGTGAAAACAGTCTTTAGCTTATATAGGTGGTGAGGCACTGCCTCACCAACTGTTTTGCTATCCATATCATGTTTCCTGTAGTTTTACAATAAAGACAGCATAAATGTGGTGCTCTAGAAGGTTGATTATGATGCTTGTTTTTTTTTTGTTTTGGTTTTGTTTTTTGGGGGGATTTTTTGGATTTGATTTTTTTCGAGACAGGGTTTCTCTGTATAGCCCTGGCTGGCCTGGAACTCACTCTGTAGACCAGGATGGCCTCCAACTCAGAAATCCACCTGCTTCTGCCTCCCAAAGTGCTGGGATTACAGGCGTGCACCACCACCGCCCGGCTTTTGGTTTTGTTTTTAACTTCCATTCATGTTTTTAAGTTAATACCTACTGTGCTATAGTACTCCAGTAAGAAACACTACACGGTGGTATAGACTTGCTAAGCGGTGGTGCCACATGCCTTTAATACCTGCAATCAGGAGACAGAGGTAGAATTTGAGCCCAATCTGATCTACATAGTTCCAGACAGCTAGGGCTATACAAAGAAACCCCATCTTTAAAGAAAGAGAAAAAAAAAAGCCACTGTACTCTTCATAGCAATATATAGTGTTTTGTTGTTTAAGTGCTGCTTCAGGGTGCAGGGTTAAGTAATATCACACTTGTCTAGCATGCCCAAGGGCCTTAACTCCCTCCCATCCCTAGCAGTGGAAAACACAACTCCACCAAGGGACCTCTAGGCTTATATTTTGGTGTTTTGAAATTTATTGTTATTTAAGACTTGTGTATAGTCAGCCCAGCCTAGCCTTGAAATCGGGATCCTTTTGCCTCCGTTACCTAAATACTGAGATTATAGGTACATGCCACAATGTCAGGTATTTTATCTCTTCTTACATGCTTGGTGTTTCCTGCTCCATATAGTAGTGAACCTCACAATTAGGTTTGTATGATTGGTTATTTGCAATTATATTCAGATTAAACTTTGAGGAGAGCAAGAAAAGCACATTCATTAATGATGTCGTTTGCACATGCATGAGCATCTGTTCACTTAATAACTCATTATAAGAACTGGTATCTTGGTATCTTAACAGATGTCTATGTTGTAAGGTGCATATGTGTTTCAAAGTATGGTGAATTGTTACAGCTTGAAAGTAAATAGAGTAGACTAGACTACTGTTATTTCCAATAATGTAACAAATATTAGGACTAATTTTTTTCTACTGTTGCTATGTGTAGGGTTTTTTTCTAAAATATGTGATATTATTTGCTATATATAAGAAATATTTATTGAGTAATGCTGTAGCATATATAAAGTACATTTGTCATAATCTCTTGGAAAGAATGCACTTAGATCCTCTGTGTGTATTATTCTATGAATACAATGTCACATCAGAACCTCAGCTGAAGCAATGGCTATTCTCATTTTGTGTTTTATAAGTATGTATGTATGTATGTATGTATGGTATGTATGTATGTATGTATTTATGTATGAATGATAGTTTTGGAATTATTTTGTCTAACTTAAGTCCTTAGAGCACTGAAAAGAGATTAACTATAGAATAAGTGGAGTTTTTCTTTTTTCATTTAGAAAAATCAGCTTAATGAATGTAGACATACACATTCTTTTTGTCTGTAATCCAAAATTTGGCAAAATGCTTAGTAAAAGCATCCATATAAGGTCCACCATCTCATTTTAATGGTATCTACAGCTGAGTAAATGCATGTGTATGGCGTACCATCTGAAGCAACCACCTTTCTTAGAGCCATGCTATCAATCAACCATACCATTGGTTCTGTGGCAATTCTTTGCCGCTTTAATACACTGTTACTGTGACTCTCACTGTCCCCCTCAATACTCTGAACATAAATTGCTGACTTTTTGTGTTGTTTCAATATACTGTCAGTATAATTGCCTTACCCACAACTATAACAAAATTTTATGTTGTTGTTGTCACGTTACATGTTATATTCCATTCATTTCTTAGGCTTTGGGGTGAGCCTGTCAATCTTCGTGAACAACATGATGCTTTAGAGTTCTTTAATTCGTTGGTGGATAGTTTAGATGAAGCTTTAAAAGCCTTAGGGCATCCAGCTATGCTAAGTAAAGTCTTGGGAGGTTCCTTTGCTGATCAGAAAATTTGCCAAGGCTGCCCACATAGGTAAGTGCTAATATATAATACTGTTATATGCTAATAACAATAAAATTCTTACTAGTGCTAATATGAAAATGGATATGCCACTGTCTATTAAACTCCTACAACTACAACTGAATAAGTATAGTGAATATCTGAGTACTGTTGGATTTTTTTAAATAACTTGATTTCTTTTGGTGTTTTTAATATCTTACTATTTCATACTTTTAATTCTTTTATATTCTCCTATGGAACTGAGATGACAATTTATAATGACTAGAGATGTTACAAGTTTGCCTTTTATCTTAGAATTTAGATAATATAGATACACTGAGTTTAGAGGATGACAGGCTACAGGTGTTACTTTTTAATGAAATAATTACTTTTAAAACAATATCATCTATTGCCATCTTTCCCACACATACCTATTATCATCATTCTTAAGGTTTGTATACATACAGATACTATAAATGTTTTTAAGGTTTATTTATTATTATATATAATAACACTGTAGTTGTCTTCAGATACCCCAGAAGAGGGAGTCGGATGGTTGTGAGCCACCATGTGGTTGCTGGAATTTAAATTCAGGACCTTCGGAAGAGCAGTCAGTGCTCTTAACTGCTGAGCCATCTCTCCAGTCCCCTCATAGACTTTCTTAAGGCAGAAAATCCAAATTAAAACAATTGAAGCTCACTGTATGCCTATAATCCTAGTACTCCTGTGCTCCTGTGGCAGGAGGATCGTCAAGACTAGAGGTGACTAGATTCTTAAGAGCACTGACTGCTCTTGAAGAAGACTGGGTTTCATGTTGGCTCACATGTTGGCTCACAACCATGTGTAACCTTGGTTTTGGCAGATCTGATGACCTAGCCTCCTCAGGCAGTAGGCATGTATATGGTACAGGCACTCATAGTTAATCTAAAACAATCTATATGCATTCTCTCTATAAAATATTAAATATGCATTACTGACTGTCAAATCACACCAACATTGTATTTCAGTGCTATAAGGAAATCTGTTACTTTACTATGTATGATAATTTAATAATTAGAGGTTCTGGAGATCCAGCTTACTGTTTAAGAACTGGCTGCTCTTATAGAAGACCTCAGGTTCAATTCCCAGCACCCACATGGCGACATAGCAACTGTCTGTAACTCCATTTTTCAGGGGATCTAACACATCCTCCTAGCTTCCTGGATACTGGGCATGTACATTATATATAGACATACATGCTAGCACATACATTTCTTTTTTAAAAAAATAACATGAAATAAACCAGAGTTTAGCAGTTACAAGCTCTTGCCTGCTCTCCAGAGAAACCAAGTTTAGTTTCATGACACACAACTCAAACTCCAAGTGATCCAACACCCTTCTCTGGCCTTGATGAGCATACAACACATAGCAGACACACAAACTTACACATAAATTTTAACAATAACAAATGTTTTTTAATTGGGGATAGTGAGGTGGTTCAACTGATAAAGGACTTGGAGGCTCAAATTGGCAAACTGGAAGGAGAGAACCAACTTCACAAATTTGTCCTCTCACATGCCTTGCTATTACATGTATGTATTACATGTATGCAATAGCACATGCAGCTACACACACTATAGATAATAAATTTTAGAAAAGTTTTCAATTAAATTCTTTTAAAACAGCAGTTTGCTATCATAGAACTTTATTTGCCTAGAGTAGTAGTCAAAAAACCTATAAATTATATGGGCCTTATGTAGCCAATTACCTGTTTTTATAAAGTTTTATTGGAACTTGCTCACTTGGGCTGGAGAGATGGCTCAGCAGTTAAGAACACTGACTGCTCTTCCAGAGGTCCTGAGTTCAATTCCCAGCAACCACATGGTGGCTTACATCTGTAATGGGATCCAATGTACTTTTCTAGTGTGTCTGAAGACAGCTACAGTGTACTCATATACATAAAAAAATAAACCTTTTTAAAAAAAGAACTTGCTCACTCCATGTATACATACTTATCTACTTTTGACTTTGGCTAGAATGGCAGAATTAAGCAGTTGCCACAGGGGCCAATAATTAATGTCCAGAAAAATCACACCTGAAAACAACATAGTACTATAAGAGCTTAAGCTTTTTGGTTGGTTGGTTTGGTTTTTTGCTTGTTTTTCCAAGACAGGTTCTTTCTATGTATCCCTGGGCTGTCCTAGAACTAAAAGAAGCTGAACTTGAACCTAGAGATTTGCCTGCCTCTACCTCTCCCAGCTGTCCTGTCTTATTTCCCACTTCACTCAAGTGTGGGTGGTGATAGTTCTCAAGCAATTTTGTCATGAAGGCAAAGGACAGCATGTAATCAACCTAATGTAGTGACCAGCACAGTCTAAATAACTAGGAAATGCTGTCCATATTGGTAATATTCCATAGCCTTAGAGGTGAAGTTTTAAGTATTACAAATTTAGTTTCATTAGAACTGAAGAGTGACCAATTCTAGACACTATTGTGGATGCCAACAAGCACTTGCTGACAGGAGACTGATATAGCTTTCTCCTGAGAAGCTCTGCCAGTGCCTGACAAATACAGAAGAGGATACTCTCAGCTAATCATTGGACTGAGCACAGAGTCCCCAATGGAGGAGCTAGAGAAAGGATCCAAGGAGCTAAATGAAGGAGTTTGCAGCCCTATAGGAGGAACAATGATATGAACCAACCAGTAACACACACACACACACACACACACACGGAGCTCTACCAACTAAAGAGTACACATGGAGGGACCCATGGCTCCAGCTGCATATGTAGCAGAGGATGGCCTTGATGGACATCAAAGGGAGGAGAGGCCCTTGGTCCTGAGAAGACTCGATACCTTGGTATAGGGGAATACCAGGACTGGGAAGCGGGATTGGGTGGGTTAGTGAAACATTTGAAGTTTAAGTAAGGAAAATATCTAATAATAAATGTCAAGAAGACTATCATGCAGCGAGTTAATGCAGATGTCTATTTATCTGTAATTTCCATTAGCATAGTGGGATATATTTTATTTATTAATGTTTTTATGTAAAAGGTCCCAGCACACTATGGGTAGTGTCCTGAATGGCCAGGTGGTTCTGAGGTATATAAAAAAGCAAACTGAGAAAGCCAGGATGAGAGTGATAGTAACCTGTATGGCCTCTGCTTCAGTTCCTGGTTCCAGGCTCCGGCTTTGAGTTGTAGCCAGAATTCCTTTGATGATGGACTGTGATGTAGAAGTGTAAGATGAAATAAATCATTTTCTCATCAAAAAAAAAAAACCTGAAGAGTGAATCCTTTTCTGATAACTTCTTAAATCATATCTGTAGGTACGAATGTGAAGAATCTTTTACGACTCTGAATGTAGACATTAGAAACCACCAAAATCTTCTTGATTCTTTGGAACAGTATGTCAAAGGAGACTTGCTAGAAGGGGCAAATGCTTATCATTGTGAAAAGTGCAACAAAAAGGTACGAATTATCTTGTTACGATAATGATGATACCTCTAACAAAGTAATGGGTAGTCAATAGTTTCTAATGAAGAAAAACAGTTTTATTTGAGGGTGTGTGTGTGTGTGTATGTGTGTGTGTATTTTAAAGGAAGAAAGTTCAAAAGTAATACTAGAATAAACAAAATTGTAATAGCTTAATACCACCTTTGTTATATGAGTTAACTTGGGTAAATTTGCTTCTGCCTAGAAACAAACTTCAAAACTGATAGAGGAAAAAAATTCCTCTTATCCAGAATTGTTTTGCTGAAACTATTATTTTCTTAAATACAGTAAAATTTATTTTTTACTACCTGATTAGATTTTGTCCTTGGGAGCTTAACTCTTCAAGGAAGAGGGACATTCACACTTAAGACTAGTAAATTATGTTATCTTTTCTGGATTCAAGGCCTGTCTGGGCTACAGAGCAAGTTCAAAGCCAACCAGAGCAAAAGAGAATTGGAGATATAGCTAAAGGATGAGTGCTTGCTTAACTCTCTGATTTGGGGATGGTGGTGTTTGCTTGGATTTGGTTTGGTTTTTGCAATGGATTGTACCTACTAATTTTCTCTATTGATTTTAGGTTGATACTGTAAAGCGCTTGCTAATTAAAAAATTGCCTCCTGTTCTTGCTATCCAACTAAAACGATTCGATTATGACTGGGAAAGAGAATGTGCAATCAAGTTCAATGACTACTTTGAATTTCCTCGAGAGTTAGACATGGAACCTTACACAGTTGCAGGTGTTGCTAAACTGGAGGGGGATAATGTCAACCCAGAAAGTCAGCTGATACAACAGAATGAGCAGTCTGAAAGTGAGAAAGCAGGAAGCACAAAATACAGACTTGTGGGTGTGCTTGTACATAGTGGTCAAGCAAGTGGGGGACATTACTATTCTTACATCATTCAGAGGAATGGAGGGGATGGTGAAAAAAATCGTTGGTATAAATTTGATGATGGAGATGTAACAGAGTGTAAAATGGATGACGATGAAGAAATGAAAAACCAGTGTTTTGGTGGCGAGTACATGGGAGAAGTGTTTGATCACATGATGAAGCGCATGTCGTACAGGCGCCAGAAAAGATGGTGGAATGCATATATACTTTTTTATGAACGAATGGACACAATGGGTCATGATGATGAGGTGATAAGATACATATCAGAGATTGCTATCACCACAAGGCCCCATCAGATTGTTATGCCATCGGCCATTGAAAGAAGTGTACGGAAGCAGAATGTTCAGTTCATGCACAACCGGATGCAGTACAGTTTGGAATATTTTCAGTTTATGAAAAAACTACTTACATGTAATAGTGTTTACTTAAACCCTCCTCCAGGTAAGTGTCAATACTTAGCTTCTTAGAGCAAAGAGTAATTCGTATTTCTAAGATTTATTAGTAGGCATAGCTCTGTGTGTGTGTATGTGTGTTGATTTTATTTTTTTAAGACTGGGTTTCTCTGTGTACCTCTGGATCTCCTGGAATTCATGCTGTAGGCCAGGGTAGCCTCAAACTTAGAGATCACTTGCCTTTGCCTCCTAAATGCTAGAATCAAAAGATGTGCAACACCACCACCCTGCTAGCTTTATTCATCTATAAATGTTTTGCCTTCGTGTCTGTGACGTATGCGTGCAATTCTTGAGAAGGCCAGAAAAAAGGCTTTAGATCCCCTGGAACTGGAGTTGCTGGGTGGTGCTGGGAGCTTAACCTTGGACCTCTGTAAGACATTGGAGTGCTCTTAATTGCTGAGCCATCTCTCCAGTGTTTTGGCGGTTGAAGGTGCATGTTTGTTTGGTTTGGTTTTTTAAGATGATGTTTCTTCGTCACCCTGTTTGTCCTGGAACTCAGAGGTCTGCCTGTCTCTGCCTCCCAAGTGCTAGAATTAAAGATATGCTACTTAAATATATAAAATTAACATTTTCATTTTGAATGGATGTAAGTTGATGCTTTTGGCTAAAATTAAATTGAAGATGATTTGTGTTTGAGTACTAAGTATTTATTGTCATACTGTTTGGAGATAAGGTTTTGTTTGTTGAAGCAAATATTTTTAATATATTAGTAGAAAGCATTGTATTTGGTTCTAATATCAGGAATAATAATTTCAGAAGTAATCTAAGAAGAATTTTAATAAATTGAGAATGCAAAGTACAGACTTGTTTGAAAATAGGACTTGAGCAAACTTTTTAAAAATATGTGTGTATGTGTTTTTTAGGCCAAGATCACCTGTCTCCTGAAGCAGAAGAAATCACTATGATTAGTATTCAGCTTGCTGCTAGGTTCCTTTTTACTACAGGATTTCACACAAAGAAAATAGTCCGAGGATCTGCCAGTGATTGGTATCTTGTGGCTTTTTATTCCTGCTTAAGATTTGGTAGTGGTCTGTGTAGAGTGGTCTATTTTTTTGTCAGAATCACAAAACTATCATTCAAACTTAAGAGGCAGAATTTTAAAAAATAATAGTAATAAGAAATCATACTAAAATACTTGGCATAAATTCAATGGGTAAAAATAAGTATAGAGGCCATTATAATGCCGTTTTAGCAATTGTTATTTACTCAGGGCCAGTGAGATGGCTCAGTGGTTGAAAGCTCTTGCCACCAAACCCAGAACCTACATGGTTGAAGGAGAGAATGTATTCCTGCCAAAATAGTCCATTACCTGAGTGCATGTGTGTGCGCGTGCACCCACACACAGAGAAAAAAATAAGGGTAAAAAGCTTCTTTCCATATCCAGAAGATAGTATAGTACGGGAAGAAGTTATTTTGTTGTATTTGGAGACAAGGTTACTCTGTTCTGAAATTCATTCTGTAAACCAGGTTGGCTTTGAACTAAGATTCACAGGTTTTGGGATTAAAGGTATATGCCACCACCTCTGGCTAGTAGTGGAATTTTAATGAACAATATAAGCTTTTGCTAATTTTATAATTCCGTAAGATTAGGCCAATCCATATAGTATTCATCTCTCTTCTCCCCCCAACCCCCACTCCATCCTAACACACACACACACACACACACACACACACACACACACACACACACACACACACACAGGCTTTCTCTGTATAAAACAGACCAACTGGCCTAGAACTCTCTGTAAACCAGACTAGCCTTGAACTCAGATCTGCCTGGCGATTAAAGGCATGCACCACCACATATCATCATTTATTTTAATGTTAATACCAGAAGTGTTCATTACTGCTGTTCTCTGTAATGAAAAAAGATACTTGTTTCTTTTGTTTTGATCCAATTCTCTATCCCTTTACTATAAGAAAAGTGAATTGAATTAATAGTCTGATAGCTGTATTTTGTTTTGTTTTAGGTATGATGCATTGTGTATTCTCCTGCGTCACAGCAAGAATGTGCGGTTTTGGTTTGCTCACAATGTTCTTTTTAATGTTTCAAATCGATTTTCTGAATACCTTTTGGAATGTCCTAGTGCAGAAGTGAGAGGTGCATTTGCAAAACTCATAGTTTTCATTGCACATTTTTCTTTACAAGACGGACCTTGTCCTTCACCTTTTGCATCTCCTGGACCTTCTAGTCAGGTAATTGTACCTTTGTTTATATATGTATTTACAAAAAACCATTTTCCTGAAATTGAAGAGAAAAAAATGAATGCGTTTTTTATGTTTACCACACATTATCAAACACCTAGACTGATCACCTGAGTTTCATTAAAATTACAGATAAAAAGCAACAGTGTATGTAGATAATCTCTTCAAAAGAAAATTCCCTTTTGTGCTGGCAATGAAAACTAGAGCCTTGTCTATTTGGGAATGTTCTCTACCACTGAACCACCACACACCCTAGCCCAACCCACATGGTGTTTCTATATGGGATTTTCATAACACTTCTTTAGGGTGGACTTTTAATAAACATTTTTGGTTTTAATTTCAACAAAGTGAAAATCTATAATGAATTCAAAAGCTGGGTATGGTGCCACAATAGTCTGTGGTACAGACCTATAATTCCAACTGCTACAGAATTGCAAAGTCAGCTCTGGCCAACTTAGTTGAGATGCTTTTCTTCTATAGTAAGAAGAGATCTATCTTAAGATCATTGTCAAAGCTTTTCTCTAGCATTAGCATACAAGTCCTTTGGATCAATCTAGTGTTGGTAAGCAGGGTGAATAGAATTCATGTGATCAGTCCTTCCAGAAAAGTATTCTTATGTTCAGCATACATATAAAATTATCTTTGCACCTTGTTGAGAATCAGCTGGTGTTTTCTCCTTTACAGGCTTATGACAACTTAAGTTTGAGTGACCACTTACTAAGAGCAGTACTCAATCTCTTGAGGAGGGAGGTTTCAGAGCATGGACGTCATTTACAGCAGTATTTCAACTTGTTTGTAATGTATGCCAATTTAGGTAAGAATTGAAATTTTCATAATCTCTGTTAAAGTATTATGTTAAATGATATTCAGAAGGTCCAATGATGAAATAGGATATCTTTTTCTTCTTCATATCAAACCTTCTCTAAATACAGAATAACCTTTGCCCAAACCCCTGCGCACTTCATAATTTTTTATATAATACTTCTGTAGTAAACAAAAGTGAGATTCTGTTGTCTTAAGTTTTGCTTTCAAAAGCAGTGATACTACATCTGCCTTCTTTATTAGTATACTCATTCCCAGGCTTCATCCAATTCACTAACTGGATCAGAACCACAGTTATTGTTAAAAAAGAAAATCCATGTTTTTACTGGGAAAAATAAAGTAAAATAAATTAAAACTAGAGAAAATATGTTCATTCAATTGGTGCTAGGAGTACAGGAGAGCATTTGCTTAGCTCTCCGTAACTAACTAGTCTTAACGTTTTAAAAGTAAGAATTGACTTAAATTACTCGGCTCCTTTTCTTCTCAAAGTAGTTTGGTCTTTCTAATACTACCTGCCTATTCCTGTGTAGTTACTACTAGAACTGTACCTAAATATCATGCACAATTGTCTTCCACTATTTTATTTTGTTGCAAAAGATTGGATTGGGGGAGAATACTTGTCTAGCATGAACATGGGCATGTTCAACATCAAAGGATGGGGTACACCTTTAATTTCAGTACTACGGAGGCAGACAGATCTCTGTTTGAGTTCAATGCTAGTTTGATCTACAGATGAGTTCCAGGACAGCTAGGATTACACAGAAAATCCTGTCTCAAAAAAATAACAAAAAAGCAGCAAACAATTCTTTCATTGTTAACTTATGTTAATTAGCATAGACAGGAGATACATTTATAGTAGAGGAAATTTTAAAAATTACCAGCCGGGCAGTGGTGGCACACACCTGTAATCCCATCACTCTGGGAGGCAGAGGCAGGTGGAATTCTGAGTTCAAGGCCAGCCTGGTCTACAGAGTGAATTCCAGGACAGCCAGGGCTATACAGAGAAACTCTGTCTCAGAAAAAGAAAAAAAAAAAAATCCAACCCCCCTCCCCCAAAAATTACCAATAAGGTATACTGATACTAAGAAAACCATTGACAGATTTTAAAAGTGATAATTATATTCAGCCACATTTGGAATTGGTTCAGAGAATTGTTTTTTAATAAATTCCTTAAAAATTAAAAAAAAAAACAAAACCTTTTTACATTGAAATTTGAGTTGTATACCCAAACAGCACTTAACTGATTCGTGGCCCACTTTACTTCTCATTTGTCTCTATGGTTGGTTGTAATCTTGAGCCTGTACTACATTCAAGAACCCTGTTTCTCACTTAGTTGCTCTTAGAATAGTGTAGTTCACATCTAGATTTTAGCTTTTCCAGGCTATAAGACCTTCTCTGTCCTAATGTTTACACGCTCATTGTCAAATGCTAATTGCTTTGTATAGATTTCAATATTGAAACTGCTAAATTGGTAAGTTTCTTAGCTGGTTAAATAATTCTGAATCCAAGTAAAAGTAACGTGCTTTTATAAAGTGATAGGCAAGGGTTAGGCATAGTAGTGAACACCTTTAATCCCAGCTCTTGGGAGACAGAAGCAAATAGATCTCTGAATCTGAGGCTGGCCTGATCTCCATTAGTGACTATGTGAGAGACCCTATCTTGAGGGGGAAAAAGTTTGATAGACCTGGGCCAGAAATATGGCTTAGTCAAAGTGCTTGCTGTACAAGAAAAGAGTTCAGTTCCTCAGACCTCATATAACTGCTGAGTAGGATATGATGATCTGCCTGCAATTCCAGCCTGAAAAGATTGAGACAAGATCCACAGAGCAAGTTTTCTAGTAAGGTGAACTCTTATCTGCAAGCTCTGGGTTTGAAAGAGTCCTGCCACAGATGATAAGGCAGAAGAGCTTTTGAGGAAGATTCTCAATACCAACTTTGGTTCTCCATGGGCATGTACACCATTGAATATACACAGATGAAAAGGGTGAGGGGGTGATGGGCAAATATCTTTAATAACTGTCCTTTTTGTTTTGTTCACAAAGTTCTTGCCATCCTAATATTTTCCTTCTCTGTTTTGCTCCCTCTCTACCTATTTTCTGTCTCTCTTTCACTGCAGGAGTGGCAGAGAAAACACAGCTGCTCAAACTGAGTGTACCTGCTACCTTTATGCTTGTGTCCTTAGATGAAGGTCCTGGTCCTCCAATTAAATATCAGTATGCTGAATTAGGCAAATTATATTCAGTAGTGTCACAACTCATCCGCTGTTGCAATGTCTCTTCAAGAATGCAGTCTTCGATCAATGGTAATGTATTCTTGGCAATACTTTTGGGTACTCTGGGTCATATCTAGAACTAGATTAAATATGGTTCTGAAGATACTTAAATACAAAGTAAGGGTGTGAAGGAAGGTCCACTCTTGGAACTTTTTACAATGTTTGCAGTCCTGTTCCTTTTTCACGTGCTTAATGGACCCTTTTCTGCTTGCTACTGGGTTAAATTAGTAAAAATTTTATGTTAGGATACCTAGTCATTATGACACACAGTACTACTTTTCTTATGCTTAGAAAACTTGACATACAATTCATTTTTTTCTTAAACACATTTATAGTCTATGTTCTGAGACGTTTCCATTGTTACTGTGGAAAAGCTTTTTTGGTTGTTCATTGACAAATTTGTATTATAGGTAATCCTTCTCTTCCAAATCCTTTTGGTGATCCTAACTTATCACAACCTATAATGCCAATTCAACAAAATGTGGTAGACATTTTATTTGTGAGAACAAGTTATGTGAAGAAAATTATTGAAGACTGCAGTAACTCTGACGAGACCGTCAAATTGCTTCGCTTTTGCTGCTGGGAGAATCCTCAGTTCTCATCTACTGTCCTCAGTGAACTTCTTTGGCAGGTTAAGAAATCATAACCATTGTTAAATCTCTATGATTTGATTTATTACCTGTTTATACATTATTCATTGTGTCTTAACCTATTTCTAGGTTGCATATTCCTATACTTACGAACTCCGGCCCTATTTGGATCTGCTTTTACAAATCTTACTGATCGAAGACTCCTGGCAGACTCACAGGTGGATACTTTGTTTTGTTGTTGTTGTTTTTTGTGTTTTTTGGTTTTTTTCGAGACAGGGTTTCTCTGTGTAGCCCTGGCCGTCCTGGAACTCACTTTGTAGACCAGGCTGACCTCTGCCTCCCAAGTAAGTGTTGGAATTAAAGGCATGCGCCATCACTCCCCGGCTCTTACTTTTTTTTTATTATCAGGCTAATTAGCCTTAGTCCCAGGTGTTTCATCTAATTGAAATTGACCACCCCCACATTAAAAAAATAAAACAAGAACACCCTAGGATTCTAGTGAATGTTCAGTGTTACAGGAAAAAACTCAAGACAGAAGTGACTACCCAAGTTCTCCAGATTTTGTTAGTTTTTTTTTTTTCCGTTGCCCAGGTTATATACTTAATATATTAACATCATTCAGCTGAATTGTTTTTTAATTAAAGAAAGCTAGCAAATAGACTTTATACATAAGAATTTATTATTAAATCCAAGGATTGTTTTAGGTTTAGATTATATTAGTTTTATAACTGACCTCATAATCTGTACTTACTTAATGATAGTTCTGGTGAGCAGAGCATAAAGAAAGGCACATGCTTTTAATCCCAGTACTTGGGAGATAGGCAGGCAGATCTCTGTGAGTTTGAGGCCAGCCAGGGCTGCATCAAGACGTTGTTTCAAAGTAGCTCAGCTGAATTTGATCCCATATGGTTGAAGGAGAAAACCAAGATCTCTCTAGCTGTATGCGCATACAAATGTGTTTGGGGTGTTTGGGGGGGGCTTTGTTTGTTTTGTTTTTTAGTATCTTAATAAATATATACTGCTAACTCATTAACATTGAACTTAAAAGCCAGCACTCTTCCACCTCTCGCCTAATGTGTACACTTTCTGTAAGATAACACTAGACAGTACTTCAATGCTATATATGAAGGCCAATTATAACAGCAAAAGAGGACACTTGTTTGTAATTTGAAATTGAAACAAGACAAAGTTACTTTATTCAACCTCTGCTAGAAAAGCGTGAATTCTGGGCAACTTGAAATATTTGCTAGCTGTCTGTGACATTAAGTACTTATTTTTGTTTGGGGTTTTTTGTTTGTTTTATGTTGGATACACAAGGTTTCACTGTGTATCCAAAGCTGTGCTCACTCTGTAGACCAGGCAAGCCTCACAGAGGCTTATATCTGCCTCTTAAGTGCTGGGATTAAAAGAGTTTTAAGTATTGATTTTTAAGATTATCCATTATAGTGGCTATAGAGATGACTGGGCCATTAGAAATACTTCTAGGGTGGGGCACACCTGTAATCCCAGCACTCTGGGAGGCAGACGGATTTCTGAGTTCTAGGCCAGCCTGGTCTACAGAGTGAGTTCTAGGACAGCCAGGGCTATACAGAGAAACCCTGTCTCAAAAAAACAAATCCAAAAAACAAACAAACAAAAAAAAAAAACAAGAAATACTTCTTCCATTGGGGACCCCACACCCAGTCCAATAGTTGGTTGCAGCTGAAGGGGTTTATAGCCCCATGGGAAGAACAATGATTTCAGCCACCCAGATGCCCCAAGATTCCCAGGGGCTGAACCATCAACCAAGGGGTACACATGGTTCCAGCCAAAAACATGGCAGAGGAAGGCCTTGTTGGGCATCAGTGGGAGGAGAGGTCCTTGGTCAGGTAAAAGCTCAATAGAGGCCCCAACAAAGGGAAACTGAGGAGGGGAGGTGGGAGTTTGTTGGATGGAGGGGCATATCCGTGGAGGCAGGGGGTGGGAGGAGGGGTTTGGGGGTCGTTGGGGAGGGGGAAATCAGGAAAGGTTTTACCATTGGCAATGTAAATGAAGATGATATTCAATTAAAAAAACACTTATTCTTGTAAATGATGATGTTTGGTTCCCCAACACCCACATAGTGGCTCAAACACCTCTATATAACTCCGGTTCTCTGGAATCTGGCACCCTCCTGACTCCTAAGGCACCCAGGAGGCATATATGTAGTATATATATGTAAATGCAGGAAGAACACTACAACATATAAAGTAATAGAAATGTTTTTAGTCTGGAATGGATTACAAGTGCCAGAATTTATGAATTTGTATGAAATTATCTTTTTTATCATTGTTTCAAATTACTGTTATAAAAATAGCAGTAAGCAAAAAGTCAGTGTTCTTAAATCTAAAATGTTCTAAGCTGTCACCATTGATACTTTTTAGATGATTTTAATACAGTCTAGCTTCTAGTATTTTTGTTTTAAAAGTAGCATAAGATTGTATAGCTTTTAGAGTGTGGTAGCATGAAAACAGGTTAGATTAATGTGAAAAATATCTCAAGTAGTAAGTAAAAACTCATGATTAACTTAAGTTTGAAAGTAATCTCATACTATAGTGCTTTTTGTTTGTTTTTTAGTTTGGTAAGTAGATATTAAGTATTTATAATGTCCTCCATGTGTCCTGCATTGTTAGACATGAGGAAGCAACACAAAGATAGTACTCATTAAAGATGGTATTTGGAAAACTGTTGATATTAGTGGGAAGAAAGTATGATATGGCAAAGTAATGTTTCAATACTTTATATCAGTTGACAAAAATAAATGTAAGTTGAGGTGGCTTAATGGCAAAGCACTTATCTAAAATTGGTTAGGCCAGCCCCTCAACCTCCACACTGCTGCCCCCAACACAGAATTTGAGTAGTTTGTATGCAATTTCTTTGATCAAACCGCAAGAAGCCTGTACCCATTTATACACTCTTGATTGCCCCTGGCAACCTGCTGGCTTCTATAAGTTTGCCTGTTATAATCATTTTGCAAAAATACAACATTTTAGCATTTTGTGTCTAATTAATTGCAAGGATGCTTTACATACAGCATGTATTGGTTTCTTTCTACTGCTCAATGTAGATGTCATACTTACGGGTATCTGTCATATTTTGTTTATTAGCAGATAATAATCTAACAAAATAAACAGATACTGGGCATGATGGCATAAGCATGTGATCTCAGGAGTTTGGAAGCTGAGGCAGTCATATTGAAAAGTAAAGACGATTCTGGGTTGCATAATGAAACCCTGTCTCACAAGCAAATTACTTAAAGCAAATTATTCTCAACTACAGTGTCTGTGTTAACTTTTAAAGTTTGAGTTACTCTTGAGTTCTGAATTTACTTCTAATGATGTATTTAAACTTCATATCGAAAGCATTTTGAACAAGTAAAGTTAGGATACAGACTTGTCAGACTAGTTGACAACTATATGACCCGAGGCAAGCTGTTTCTATTTCCCCATCTGCTGCTCAAAGGTTTAATAGTGGTACTTTCTGTTATGAAACAACTGAATCCACAGACATTTACTGGGTGGCATGTAATAAACACTCAATAAATATTAACTTCTTTTTTAATTTTTAGAAGCTTTATCTTCCGTTTGATTGTTTTTCAGAATTCATAATGCCCTTAAAGGAATTCCAGATGACCGAGATGGGCTGTTTGACACAATTCAGCGTTCTAAGAATCACTATCAAAAAAGAGCATACCAGTGTATAAAATGTATGGTAGCCCTCTTTAGCAGTTGTCCTGTTGCTTACCAAATCCTGCAGGTAAGGGTGTTTTCTTATTTCATAGAAATTGAAATCATAGTTAAAAGATCCTGTTTTAAAAGGCTGTAGCTCTCTGGTATACTGCTTACCCAAATGTATAATTCCCCAACATGACAAAGAGTAAGAAAAAAAGGAAAAATGGTATTAAGATCCTCTTTTGATCCAGGTATGGGGGTGGGTGGGGTATACATCTATAATCCCAGAATAGAGGCTAAGGCAGGAGGACAACCACAGGTTTGACAACAACCTGAGCTATATAATAATTACCAGACAGCCATAGTTACCATAGCAAGACTATTTCAAGAAAAAAAAGAACAGAGTCCCAATCCTCTTAAATGTACATGATTTTATTTACTTTTGAAGGGCAATGGAGATCTTAAAAGGAAATGGACCTGGGCAGTGGAGTGGCTTGGAGATGAACTCGAAAGAAGACCATACACTGGCAATCCTCAGTATACTTATAACAATTGGTCTCCTCCGGTACAAAGCAATGAAACATCAAATGGCTATTTCTTGGAGAGATCACACAGTGCTAGGATGACACTTGCAAAAGCTTGTGAACTCTGTCCTGAGGAGGTAAAAAAAGCCACCAGTCTACAAGAGATAGAAATGGAAGAAAGCAAAGTAATTCTTTATAGGCCATTGACTGTATTAATGATAGTGTCTATTAAGATTGTTGCTAGATTTGTGTTTGCTTTTAATATGTAGTAATATATTAATGAGGATGCCTCTATCTGGAGAAATCACTGTGTTATAACCTTAAAAATTATTTCCAGAAGAACCCAAATTAGTTTAAATCATAGTTAAAAGATCCTGTTTTAAGAGGCTGTAGCTCTCTGGTATGCTGCTTACCCAAATATCAATTTAAACAGTTATAATTGTTTTTTAAACGTTTATGTGTATGGGTGTTTTGTCTGTGTACCATGTGCCTGCCTGGTGCCCATTGAGGCCTGAAGAAAGGATATTGGATCCCTTGAAACTGGACTTAACAGATTGTTTTGAGTTGCCATGTAGGTGTTGGAACTTGGGTCCTCTAGAAAACAAGAAGTGATCTTTATTAAAATATAATTACATTTCCCCCTCTTTCAGCTATTCCCACACATCTCTTTGCTTTGTCACAGATTCATGACTTCTTTTTCTTTAAATGTTACATTAATCTGTGTTTCTAAATCTATAAATAGAACAACCTGCTCAGTGTATATAAAGTTATTTATATGCTTATGACTTTAGGTCTGACCATTTGGTATTGGATAATCAATTGGGGAGCTCTTACTTGGAGGAAATAGTTTTTCTGTTTTCAGCATTCCTTGTTTGCCTGTCTAAGGTCGAAGACTCATGAGGCCTCCTCCATCCATATCCATTGTTTAGGCAGTCATGTTGTTGGGACGGTTTGGATACACCTTCCCTGACATTTCTAGGCAACATAGTTCACAGGGGACTTCCTGTCCCCCTGGCTCTTACAGTCTTCTGCCAGTTCAATGTTTGGGAAGGTGCCCTGAGTCTTAGATACAGAAGTTATAATCACAGTTTTTTTAAGAGTTGTTACTAAGTTAACAAAGTGAGCAGTAAGCTTGATGTTGCCTGCATAATTATTTTTCTTTAAAATTAGGAACCAGATGACCAAGATGCCCCAGATGAGCATGAATCACCTCCACCAGAAGATGCTCCATTGTACCCTCATTCCCCTGGATCTCAATATCAGCAGGTAAACAAAAGTCAAATGTTGGAGTTAACCTCTACAGTGGTTCTCAACCTTAGTGCTGTAACCCTTTAATACAGTTCCTTGTTTTGTCACTCCCAACAATAAAATTACTTTCATTGCTACTTCATACCTGTAATTATATACTGTTATAATAATTTAAATATGAAATATCCATGATATCTGATGATATCCCTGTAAAAAGTTCATTTAACAACCACCCATCTACCCCTGCAAAGGTGTTGAGAACCACTGCTCTAGAACCAATTTCATTTCATGCTTGATTATAAAAGATGGCCTTTTGCCATGACTCTGGACTAACTTTGGGGGCATAATCAGAAGAATGTGTTGGAGTGGGGTCATTGTACAAATTTGAATTTGCTCCAAGAATTTGGTATTTCCCTTACCAAATAGGTATGCCTTGTACTAGTATAGAATGAGTAAAACTATCAATATAAAATGATAATCATTGCTTAGTGTGAAGGATTATGATGACATTTCTTGTTAGCCTAAGTCTGCAAGTAAATTCTGAAAACAAGGTATGGCAGTGAAGTAATGCTGTTGTTTAATTAGACTAGGATTTCATTAACAGTAAAAATTACTGGAAATTTGACATTTGGTTAATTGTCAAGTTAATTACCTACAAAATAATTACCTACAAAAGTAAGGTAAAGAAATAATATCCTGGCCGGGCGGTAGTAGCGCACACCTTTAATCCCAGCACTCTGGGAGGCAGAGGCAGGCAGATTTCTGAGTTCGAGGCCAGCCTGGTCCACAAAGGTGAGTTCTAGGACAGCCAGGGCTACACAGAGAAACCCTGTCTTGAAAAAACCAAAACAAATAATAATATCCTGAATGGGAACTTTCTTAAAATGTAGATATGACCAAGTCAAATGTTTTGAGGGGCCGAGAGTACACAGATGAAAATTAGCTTTCTGGCATGGTGCAGAGTAATAAAACTCAAGAGTGTATGACTTGCCTTTAATCCCAGTACTCGAGAAACAGAAGTGGGCAGATCTCTGAGTTTGAGACCAGCTGGGGCTATATATTAAGACCCTGTCTTTAACAGGGGTGGTGGTTATAGACAGTAGTTCCAGTACTTAGGAGGCGGAGGCAAGTGGATCTCTTAAGTTTGAAGATTGCCAGCGCTACACAAAGAAACCCTGTCTTAAAAAAAATTGGACACATGCTCCACTTTCAATAGCAGCCCTATTTATAATAGCCATAAGCTGGAAAGAACCCAGATGTCCCTCAACAGAGGAATGGATACAGAAAATATGGTATATTTACACAATGGAGTACTATTCAGCCATTAGAAACAATGAATTCATGAAATTCTTAGACAAATGGATGGAGCTGGAGAACATCATCCTAAGTGAGGTAACTCATTCACAAAAGAACACACATGGTATGCACTCACTGATAAGTGGATATTAGCCTAGAAGCTCTGAATACCCAAGACACAATTCACATATTAAATGATGTCCAAGAAGAAGGAAGGAGAGGCCCCTGGTCCTGGAAAGGCTCAGTGCAGCAGTGTAGGG
The DNA here is from genome assembly GCF_947179515.1 of Apodemus sylvaticus. Lineage (NCBI taxonomy): Eukaryota > Metazoa > Chordata > Mammalia > Rodentia > Muridae > Apodemus > Apodemus sylvaticus. Next base: position 7,637,998 of record NC_067495.1, on the reverse strand, counting down.
GATTACCAGAACAGGGAAGCTGGAAGGGGTGGATTGGGGAACGGGGAGGGAAGAGGGCTTATGGGACTTTCAGGGAGGGGGATACAGGAAAGGGAAAATCATTTGAAATGTAAATAATGTATTGCATAAAAAATGAAAAAAAAAAGACTTTCGTATAGTAAAGGGAAAAAAAGAAAAAAATTGGAAATGGGAGTAAGATCCGCTACCTGTATTTTTGTTGTTGTTGTTTTTTGTTTTTGGATTTTTTTTTTTTTGAGACAGGATTTCTCTGTGTAGCCCTGGCTGTTCTGGAACTTACTCTGTAGACCAGGCTAGCCTCAAAGTCAAAAATCCATCTGCCTCTGTCTCCCAGACTGCTGGGATTAAAGACGTGCGCCACCGCTGCCTGGCGCCTATAATCTCCTAACGTTCCCAAGTGCTGCCTTGAGAATGGCACTGAAGGTAGTCTTAGTTTTTAGGGTGTAAGTGGAACCGCGGGGAATAGTGTGTGGAGCCTAAAATCTTACCTGGCTTATGGGGTTATAAAGACCACCTAACCATATGAGGTTCAAGTATTTAAAAAGACGAAAGAAAGTTATTGTGATGTATCTGTAATTCTATCACTGGTGGAGGCAGACAGAACCTAGTTGACATAGTGAATCTTTCTATTTTTCTTTCTTTTTTTCTCTCTCATTTTTGAGACAAGAGTTTCTCTTGTCTAACAGCTCGAAATGTCTAGGAAGTCACTTTGTAGACAAGTCTGGCCTTGAACTCCAAATAAAAATACGCCTGCCTCTACCTCCTGAATCCTGGGATTAAACTGGCAGCACAGTTTTAAGGCCAGCACAGGTAGTGCATATCTTTTAAAAAGTTAGGGAATCATGACAGTAGTTACTTTGCTCAGTTCCAAGAAAGCTCAGACATTAATCTAGCTTTGTGATTTCAATAACAATAATTAACATTAATAGTTCTGTCTATATAGCAGTTGTACCTATGGTCAATCAGATGCTGTGAGAAAGAGAATTCATGTAGGATAGCCCCTCACATCATTCTTTTTGATGAGTAAGTTAAGAACAATAATGGGGTATTTTAATTTGTCAGGCTTTCACCTAAATTTTTGGAGCTGGGCGGACAAAATAGGTCAGTGGGTAAAAGGCACTTGTTTTACTACACAAGCTCCACCTGAGTTCAGACCCTAGGATCATTATGGTAGAAGGAGAAAAAACAGCTCCTTCAGGCAAACCCTTCGGACAAAGATTTATACATACCTACCCAGTCATGTGTTCTTTAGGGTTCCAAGTTTTGTATTCGCCTGTAAGACTTTTCTCTTTTCAATTCACGTTTTAAGTCCTAAGAGTTAAAGAAATGTTTCTGTTCCTACCAATTTCAACTCATGATTTTTAAGTGTCCTTACTGCTACAAAGGATGGTTTTTTTTTTCCTGTATTTATTTTGCCATATTTAATTATATATTGTGCAAGTGAGTATCAGAGATTCAGGTGTCAGATCCTTCTATAGCTAGAGTTATGCCAGTTTAAGCCACTTGGTATGGGTGCTAGAAACCCATCTATGGTTCTCTGTCTGGCCAGTACATAGTCTTACCTTTGATCCATTTATCCAACCATGGAAAATTTGTAATACTGAGATTTCTTTTTCCCTTTCAGAATAACCATGTGCATGGACAGCCATATACAGGCCCAGCAGCACATCACATGAACAACCCTCAGAGAACTGGCCAACGAGCACAAGAAAATTATGAAGGAGGTGAAGAAGTGTCCCCACCTCAGACCAAGGATCAGTGAAATGCACATATTAACTGGTTCCATCAAGACTGTGCACCCAGGCCTTACAGTCCAACTTTTTTCTGTGTCTGGTTAATATTTCAAACTAGAAAAACTACTCCTAATCAACATGGAGTGGAGAGTTTGTTCATTGTCTTATCTGCAGAAATTTGCTGTCAATATATAACCCGCCTGCAGTGGAAAGTGTATAGTGTTTTGTAATAAATGGCCTGATGCTAATGTGTAAATGGCAAAGGTGTATATAGTATATTAATGTTTGACTGTTAATTCTTAAGCAAGAAACATTTTTTTTCTTCATGAGACTCACAGATCTACAAAACTACATTAATTTTCTTGTTATACCCACTGCTCTCTGCTGCCAGTGTTGCCTACCTTGTGGCCGTTGGATCACCTCCTTTACAAAAACAAAAAGTAAATCAACATCAACAAAACAGCCCATTCATTCATGTCACACCAATAGTTTCGTGTTCATTGTTTGCCACTGAAGTCAATTTTACTATGAGCAATGTAAGGCTGATTACCTTTTGATTTATTTGGTTGATGTGGAAAATTGGTGATGTACTATGTTTCTAGTCTTTTTCATTGCCTTTTTATTCTGATGTTAGGTTAATCACTTTGAAGCTATAGATATGCTGTAACATTTAGCATGGCTTCACACAAGTTAGTGTAGCCAGTGAAGAAATATTACATAATGACTGCAGTTGTCCTTACATGGCATCTGCATTGCTCGGAGCTTTCCTTCTTAAACCCTAGATTATAAAATACAGACTGAGGGAGAACTGTGACAAGCAATCGGTTCTCAATTACACACGTGTTCTTCTCATGTTTGACTGTGTGATCTCTGGGTAGAATAAAGAACAATTAAACTTATCAACGTGGTAATGGGAATTTTGAAAGATTTAAAACAAATACACAAAAATTTGCTACGCCAGTATGCTGGCTGGAGCCTAGTAGACTGTATTTGGTGTGCTTGTTTCGTGCTTTGCTAGAGCTTACTAAGTGACTCTTTTCAAACTGTCTTTCTGCTGAATCCCAGTGATGCGGAAGTCCTCAGAATCCCACAGTCTTTGGAGTACCTCTGCACCAAGGTCTCTGGCTGATTCTCTGCTCAGTCATAATTTTACTTGAAAGCAAAAATTGTCCGAGGTCCTTTTTCCACTATTCCAAAAATTTTAACATTCAAAGCAGGGTCTAATTTAAAAAATTACTGGTAGTTAATATAATTGAGGAATTAAATTTCAGAATAAACAATTTGAATAAAAATAAAGGAATCAGTTAAAACTGTATTTCAAAGAAAATTGGTGGCTTGAATATGTGTTTTTTGGAACCTGTCTAAAACCAAATACCCCTGCAAACAGATACAACCTACCCTATTTAAATATTTTGCTGTTTTATTTTATAGAAATTATTTTGCTGAATTTGCAAATAGAATTTGATTTAAGAAGAACTTTTTGTCCTGTGGTGTGTTTGGGGGTTGTTTTGATATCTTCTCTGCTCTCTCTCTCTCTCTCTCTCTCTCTCTCTCTCTCTCTCTCTCTCTCTCTCTCTCTCCCCTTCCCCCTCCCCCCACCTGAGACTGCATATTTCTGGCTGGAAAGTTGATTACTGTGCATAGCATGTGTAGACTTAACCTGCAGTGAAGATTTTAGTCTCATTTTTTTGTGCATAGAAAGATGGGGTCTTTGGCTCTTTACTAAAGACTTGGAGAACAGGATGTTGACGCTGTAAAAGTTCCCTAACAATCAATCTTGTACTTTTTGTATGTTTTTATATACATGTGTATTTAATGAGCACAAGCTTGGTTGTATTTTTTATGATTCAGTTGATAGGAGAATGATTTAAGGCTATAGTTGGCATTGATCAAAGTAGAAGCAAAATTGAGCATTATGTTATTTTGTGATTTAAAAGGGGCAGTATTTAAGGTAAAGGTTTAGGTATCTTATTTGCAGTATTCCACAGTTCTGCTTCTAGGCTTCCTGTAATTTTAGCAATTTTTGACACCAGATAGATTCTGTTTACATCAGAATTTGCTTTTGTTTTTGGAGCCTGGGGATCCAGGACCTGAAGTACTCCAGGCAAGAGCTCTACCACTGAGCTGCACCTCCAGCCTGAGTTAAAGTTTGAGCAAAGGTTGTACAGTGTTTGCAATTCCAACTGGAAGTTTTAAAAAGTTCTTCAAGTAGTGAAGTAGGATAGCTTTGTTTGGACAAGTAACTGGTACTTGTTACGTTATCTTACCATCCGACATGCAACTTTGGTATTTTCTGCTTCTTAAGGAAATTATGAAATACATAAAAAACTTAGTGACTTTCTAAATAAGAGAAAACTTGACATTTTCAAAGGCTGTGAATGTTTCTTGGAGGGATTCTATTCCCCCACCCCCAGTAGTTGCTTTAAGTGTATAAGCCCACCAGTTCCACATGATGAGGGCTTATGAGTCATGGTTCCCTTCATTTGAGGAAGAGTGGGCCTGTGTTGTGATTAGGAGTGAGGGAAGGTGAACAGAGTTATTTTTGTTTGTTTGTGCAAATTATTTTCTATATTCACTCTTTAAGCATTAATGTATAACCGGAAATTTTAAGATGCATGTTATTGTAAGAGCAACATAGTGGTGATTTCGAGGTCTTTCTCTAAAACATAAGTGGCACATTTTAAATTTCAAGTCTTAAAGTGCCTGAAAGTTATTTGATTCTCTCAACTTTATTTTGAGCCATATGTTTTCTCCTTTAAATGTTTGTTGCAGAATCACTAGTCTTCGTTTGAAGTACTCCCACGTTTCTAAATGGCATGATTGCTCTATTGAAGACAGTAGAATCTGTTAATGTAAGACTGAAGAGATTTTATTGTGCAACTGTGTAAACTGGGCCTTTGCCCAGTCGGATCTAAGTATTTTTGTGTACAACTTGGTAAACACCATATTGCTGCTGTTTCTAAGCCCTCCACCTACCGAATTCTCATGTTCAGCATCGCAGAGGCAGAAATACAAGCATAATCATATATGGGCTTTGTCTCTTTTCATTGATTTTTTTTTCCTCAGTGATTTCCCAGCTTTTTTTTTTTTTGTCTCTTAGCTATAATTATACAGACCTAGAATTATTCAAATGTTTTCTATTTTCATGATTAACTTTTATTAGTGGACAGTAACAACTTAAGTCTTAAATCCTCACATTGGTTAAAAAGATGAGGAGCCTTTTTTATTTGAATTACTTTTGTAAAGGAAAGCAACAGTCTGAACATTCAGGTGACTACTTTGGCATAGTTCTTTGGGTTTTTATTAGTATTTTTCCAGGTTTTGTTTTCCCATGAACTATTTTACTTTGTTAATTTTGTGGTTAATTTGGTGGCTATATCCTGCCTTATTTAGAATTTTAGAAAATTGCCTTTTTGTGATAAGTGCCCAGTTTTTATTTCTAGTTTGAAGGTACGAGGACAGACTGCTGATAAAGGAAAACAGCACCCCTTTGCCCCAGCTTCTGTGTTACCAACAAAACCATTCTTAGTACTGGTTTCATTGTAGGGCCCAACCAGAATTGGTCCTGCACCAACATGAGTGTTGCAAATTTGAAAAGGGTTTGGGTGTGACAAATCACTACAGAAGTGCTGAATGTATTAAGAACTTGCTGCCGATTGTATTTCTAATGATTATTTTGTGTTTGCAGAAGTATGTAGCACTTGTCCTCCAAGCTTACAGGTGTAAGGGGGAAGATGAACCACATTTTAAAGTCACTAATGAGTGCAATTTTTTTGGAATTGGGGTTCCCAAAAGGAAATTTCACCACCCAAATCTCACATACTTCTTAGCCTTTTACACACCAACAAACTGACATAAAGATTGTCCGCAGTTCGTAAGATCTAGCACATATACAAAAATAAAACTTTATAAATTAAATTTGGGTTTTTCTTTCATTTATTAACTTAGGGTTTCCCCCTATATTGCTAGCAGTGGTGTGCAGGGCATCAACTGTTTATAGGCAAGTGCTGTATCACACAGCCACATTTGGCCCTTGAATTATTTAGAGCCTGTTGATGCTTCCCTAAGGATTACTGCTAAAGAGAGGCCTCCCAAATATTCCTCGCATTTGATTTTACTGAAACAGCTTACCTCTATAGCTCAAGCTGGTTGAATTCACTGTAACCCAGGATGACCTCAAACTGACCTTTTGTCACAGCCTCCAAAGTGCCAGGTTTACAGCTGATTTTCCTGTTCATCCTTCCTGTCCCACTTTTTTTTTTTTAAAGCAGAATCAGGGCAAAGTATGGTAATACATACCTATGAACCCACCACTTAGGAGGAGGATCAGGAGTTCATGGTCATCATCTACTTTAATTTGTGCTAAATGCCCTATTTCAAAAGTATAATAGAACCAAATCAAATACAAAATTCTTGCCTTTTAGGAAACTCTAAATTAGTGGCCCATTTCTGTTTAAATTTTAAGAATCAGTTGAGTATCCCTTACCTAAATATTTGGGACAAGAAGTGCGCAACATTAGACCCCTAGGGAGTTACTTGCATATATGAGATTATGGTCTCTTAGGAATGAGACCCTAATGTAAACACAAATCATGCGGCATGACAGTCCGAGAGTAGTTCCATGTTGTGTTGGTCCCTTGCATTTGACTTTGAGATGTTTTGGTTGGTTTTTCAAGGCAGAGTTTGTCTGTGTAGCCCTTGATTGTATTGGAATTCTTTGTAGACCAAGCTGGCCTTGAATTCATAGAGATCCGTTTGCCTTTGTCTCCCAAGTGCTGGGATTAAAAGCATGTGCCACCACCCTGACTGGGTTTCTGTGGTTTTGTTTTTGTTAGTGCGCTGTGCCAGGCATAGAACCGAGGGCCTTCCATGTACTAGGCAAGCTAGCACTCTTACCACTAAGCCATCTTAAGCCTAGAAATATAACCATGACAAAATAAGCACATTTTTAAAAAGATTCCCTCTGAATTTATGAAATGTAGGGAATCATTTTTGCTGAGGTACAATTGTGCACAACTGTTCCTTAATGCTTCAGAACATACTGTCTCACCAAGTCAGATACCAGTGAGGAGGGGAAATCACTTTAGGGAAATTTGATGAGAACCCATTTGGTTGCTTGTCTTATTGCTGTGTTTACATACATTTCTTTCCTAGTCATTGGAACATTGAATGAGCTCAGGAACATACAGAATTGCAGGCTGGGAGAAATGGCTTGGTCAATGCAATGCTGCCAGTAAGCATTAGGACCTGAGCTCAATTGCAGAACCTACATGTCAGGTACGAGTCACCCACACTTGTAGTCTCAGCACTAGGGAGGTAGAGGTACGCAGAGACTCTGTTTCAATAAAAAGATGGTAGAAGCCTCCATGTTGGTGCATACTTTTTAGTCCTAGCACTCAGGAAGCAAAGTAGGTGGATCTCTGATGATGAAACCAGCCTGGTCTACAAAGTGAGTCCCAGGAAAGCCAGAACTATGTGATAGACTCAAAAAACAAAGATGGTGTTTATCACAGTATGTGATTGGGGAAGGGGTGCATGCATGCCAATGCAATGATCTCGAGGTCAGAGAACAACTGGAACTTGTGGAAGTGGGTTCTTTCCCTTTCACCCTTTGGGTCTGAACCCAAGTTGTCAGATTTGGCAGCAAGTGCTTTTTTTTATGCACTGAAACATCTTGCTGGCACCATTTAAGTGTTTTAAAGTGCAGAATGGACTAAAAGCTGAGTGGATGTGGTAATAGTTATAAGTACACATACAAAGTTAGAACCCAAAGAACAAATACCATGTCACCTGAATTTCCACTAAATACTGAGTCCTGACATGAAGTTAGTTTAAAAATAGTTAAAGGTGGGACCTGGAGAGAGGGGTCAAGTTAAAACACCTAACTGCTCTTGCAGAGGACCCTAGTTTGGTTCCCAAGGTCACTTGTTTATGGTCAGGCTATTCTCGCCCAAGAGAAGAAAAGCACAAGATGAACTCTATGAATCTGAAGTTTTTATTGAGCCACACAGACACAGCTGGGCCATGCACTTCGCTTTTCAAGGTAGGGTTTCTCTGTGTGGTCTTGGCTGTCTTGGAACCTGATCTGTAGACCAGGATGGCTTCAAATTCAGAGATCCCCCAAACAAAGGTTTTATATAAAAGTAAAAGCCACAGGTTGGAACATCCTGTTGATGTAATTTCAATAGCTGTTAGCAAGCATGACAGGATATGAACTTTTCATAAGAATAGGGCACAGTTGTGTCACCATAGTGTTTTTGTTTGATCAGGAGCAGAAAGTCTTGCAGTTACACAAGCAAACCGTTCAGGTTAGCAAAAGTTCCTGTATGTGCCATACATGCATGAGGGTCAGGCTGGCATCAGCTTTAGCCCTAAGTCCAGCCAGGATCTATCTAGCAAATATATTTTTCTACTTCATACAACCATTCATAGCTCCATGGGCACCAGGCACATAAAATAGTACACATACATACATGCAGCCAAAACACTCATAAATATTTTTCAAAAGTTAAGGGCCAGAGAGATGGCTTAGCAGGTAAAAGTGCTTGCTACCAAATCTAGAAACCTGAGTTCTGTCCCCAGGACCCACAAAATAAGAAAGAACCAACTTACCCTGATAAGTTGTCATCTGACCTCACATGTTTCCACACACCAACTGTGGTTGATTAATTGTGTTTATAAGTGGCTCTTAATATATAGAATTGGTTGGTTGGTTGGTTGGTTGGTTGGAGACAGAGTTTCTCTGTAGCCCTGGCTACCCTGGAACTCACTCTGTAGACCAGGCTGGCCTCAAACTCAGAGGTCTGCTTGTCTCTCTCTTCCAAGTGCTGGGATTAAAGGCATGTACCACTACCACCTGGCAACATATCTGTTATGTTTTGGTTTTTTTTGGATTTGTTTTTTTTTTTAAGACATGGTTTCTCTGTATAGCCCTGGCTGTCCTGGAACTCACTCTGTAGACCAGGGTGGCCTCAAACTCAGAAATTCGCCTGCCTCTGCCTCCCAGAGTGCTGGGATTACAGGTGTGAGTCACCACCACCCGGATGGCAACATATCTCTGAGTCCCAGCACTTGGAAACAAGAATCCCTGGATTTTCTGGACAGCCAATCTAGCAACCTGTTGGTATCTACAACTTTGAGACTACAGAGGAATAGACTTGCAGATGGAATCTTCTACCTGAAGGGTTCCCTTTTCAGACCCTTGTGCCTGGGTGCACAGTCTCCACTCCAGTGGAGAGAGATCTTTTTCATTGTTCTGATTAAAGGACAATATGTCTGTAGAGGTCAGGTTCCTCTTTATTTGCTCGTGGTTGCATTGATCAATCTTCATCTAACAGCTAGCACTTGAGTTCTCCTGCACAGTGGAGCAGTGCCTCTATGGAGAACATTAGCTCATGCCTGCTTCTTAGGCCTACTCACCTCAGAATATGTCCCCCAGGATAAAATGCAAAGTTGGTTTATTCATATTAATTGATAGCCTGCTCATGAGTCTTGAGGACTTGTCACTTCCTCCCTCCCGTTCTTTGTGTAGCCTTGGCTATCCTAAAACTCACTCTGTAGACCAGGCTGGCCTTAAATCCAGAGATCATCCCACCTCTGCCTTCCAAATGCTGGGATTAAAGTTGGTCACCACCACATATGGGTTTAGGGACTGGGTTTTCTCTTTAGTTGCTTGGGGTGCTCTTGAGCTTCTGTTCCTTCTGCCCTCTTCTCTCTTCAGTGCAGGGATGAGAGGCTTTTGTCTGAAGATCCATCAAAGTGAGGCAGACAATGAGCCCATAACCCCAATAATAGGGAGGTGGTGACAGATCCTAGAAGACCCGGGATCAACCAGTTTAGCCAATCAATGAACTCAAGGTCCCAGATGTAGATGCTGTCAACGTATAAGGTGGGAGGCTGGAGAGAGGGTTCAACTGAAGGCCTTTTACTTTTGCAGGCCCCAACACTAACATGGACAGGCCAATAAATACTTGAACTCCAGCTCCAGATCCTCTGGCTTCTGCAGGCACATGCACATGTGTACACGCACGTGTACACACACACACACACACACACACACGCATGCAGGAACACAAAACCATATATGTTGGTTCCAAATCAATTTCCAAAGGTAGACTGGGGGTTATTGTGGGACTGTAAAGGACACAGAGGAAGACTTGAGAGACAGCTTCAACCCCGGAGACAGGACAGCAGCAGTTGGCTATCTCCCCGCCTGTAGCGGGTTTGACCTAATGCTGCTAGTATTCTGTTAATTTGGGTTCCCAAAATTGTTTGCACAAGAGTCCACTTGTCAGACAATGAGGGAACCAGCCCCCATTTGTTTCTGATTGGTAAATAAAAATGCCAACAACCAATAGATGGGCAGGACAGACAGAAGAGGGATTCAAGGATTCCCAGGTTTGGAACCAGGAGAGGAAGGAGGAGATCCGTTAGGCCAGGAGAGTGTGAAGGAGAGGAGATGCCACTCCTAAGAATGCAGGACAGAGAGGCATGGCCACCATGTGAAGGATCTGGGAGAATGCAGTCCAATTGGGAAGCCCTCTAGGTCCAGAGCAACCAAAATATTATGTAGCTTGTTTGTATTTATTTGAACAAACATGACCTTTTTTTTGGTGTTTGTTATAAACAAATATGGCCTTTTGGCCCTTGCCTCTGTCTTAGGTTGATAGGAGCTCAAGAACTACAGCTTCTTCCCATCTCTGGCTATCAGCCTTCATTAGCACACCTTTTTCCTATTTGGACCAAAGCCACAAAGGACACATGAATATGCACTCGATGCATTTCTTCATAGAGATGAATAACTGTCATGGTGAATAACTGAGCTTGCTGAAAGTGATCCTGTGTGAAGGCAACCAATCTGTTTAAGATACAAAGTCAAAAGTTAAAAACAATAGGATTAAAGTTGTCTGTGGGGAATTCCCAGATATTCAATTCAGCTGCTAATTAGCAAAGATCAGACACAAATTCTGGCCACTGGGAGAATGGGAGGTGGCTTTGAGAATTAACAGAAAACTATTACTTCTCCAGTAAGAGCGGAAAAGTGCTCTTCATAATTGGAATCATACTTATTAGAAGGCTCAGTATCTGTGTCCATTTGACTGACCAATCTTTCAGGCACTCATTGGACTCCGTCTTCTTTTTGTGAAAAAACAGAACCTCACTCCCATAATAAAACCTGATGAGGATCATGCCATATGCCAATAAGTGGATCCTTCCATCTCACCTAGGCATGAGTCTGCCTAGTTGCTATAGACACTCAGCAAGAAGTTCCTTGGTGTCCAAATTTAAAAATGTTTAAAATAAAAAGCATGATTGAAATAATGTACATGGGGATATAATTCCCCCCTGTTTGTTCTTTAAGAAGATATTGTTTGAAAGTTCCACAATACTTTGTCCTTGAGAATTATAAGGAATCCCAGTAATATTGGTAACATTAAATTGTTGACAAAACATCACAAATGCTTGACTGTAATAGCCAGTTCCATTTTCTGTTTTAATTTGATTTGGAACACCAAGCACAGAAAAATAATGCAGGCAATGACATTTTTATTTGCTTCTCCTGTTAAAGCAGTTGCAACTAGAAAGCCTAAAAAGGTATCAATAGTCACATGTGCATATTTTACTTTTCTAAAATAAGAAATATGAGTATCCATTTGCAATAATTGATTAGGTATAAGTCCTCGAGCATTAACACCATTATGTGGTACAGGTAGAAATTGAGGACACTAAGAATAAGTCTTTACAATTTGATGTGCACATTCTCTAGAAATACCAAATTATTGTCTCAAGCTATTATTATTTTGATGATGTAAAGAATGAGATTATATGGCCAATTGTTCCTATGAAAGGCCTATAATCTGTCTGGGATACATATCTGCTATGGCATTGCCTTAAGGGTCTGTCCAGGCAATCCAGGATGAGCTCTTGAATGTCTAAAACCAGTCCCTTAAAGGAACAGTATTTTTCCTTTACTTGAGTTGTATTTGCATAGATAATTGCAAAATTTGAGAATTATCAGTATCTAAAAAAGGAACGATTTCATGCAATTGTAAGCCCTGAGATTTATATATATATATATATATATTTGTGTGTGTGTGTCTGTGTGTATATATGTATATATATATACACACACAGACACACACACACATACTATGAGTATGTAAATTAAAGCTTGATTTTTCAACATTTTAAAAACAGTGGCTACAGCATGCAATTCAATTATCTGTGCTGAAGTAGAGGGAAACTCATAAGAATAAATATGTGATCCAATTACATATACTTCTCTCCCATAGAAGAGCTGTTTATAAATACAGTAGATGCATTCTTTATGGAATGCCTACATAAATTTACAGGAAATACAAAAGCATGCATAGAAGCAAATTTTAACAACTTGTCTACTGGATAATGATTATCAATTTTGCCTAAAAAATTTGTCATGTAATGGGCCAAATATTAGTATTCTGCAATAACCAATTTAATTGCTGTTTAAAACAAGGAATAGATGTTTCATCAGGTTCTTAAGACAGTCTTTCCAAAATATTTTCAAAATTCTATCCTACAATTCTTTATTAGCACTGCAGCAGCTTTATAATAGATTGTTGAAACTTGGCTAACATCAAAGGCTTAAGTCCTCCTGTCACATGAGCTTAAGGTGAGGTCTTAGCCAATTTACATCTCCTAGAAGCTTTTAAAACTAATTTGAAGTAAATCATCTTTTCTTTCTTGAATTTTCTGTGCCACAGTTTTTCTAGGATATAACTGAGGCTACAAATATTGAAAAAGATATATTGTCTTTGAATCTTTTCTAGAGCAACAGCCACTCCAAAATTTTTAAAGCCCATTGTATAAGAGCAAAGACCTGTAGTAAAACTCCATCAGAGTGATCAGATAATAAAATACTCTCCAGGGCTGGAGAGATGGCTCAGTGGTTAAGAGCACTGACTGCTCTCCTGAAGGCCCTGAGTTCAAATCCCAGCAAACACATGGTGGCTCACAACCATCCGTAATGAGTTCTGACACCCTCTTCTGGAGTGTCTGAAGACAGCTACAGTGTACTTACATATAATAAATAAATAAATCTTAAAAAAATTAAAAAAAAATAAAATACTCTCCATATAATAAACAATATACACTGAAAGATTCAAAGTTCTAGTTTCTTGTATTGAGACAATTTTTTTTTTACATAATGTAAGGCCATTCCTAGAGGCAAAACTTTCCAATGATTACAAGCTCACTAGAAGCAAACTCTTTTAAATTATCAGGATGCAAAGGAAAAAACAACCCTCTAAATCCATAATAATTCTATATGGCCAGGCCAAATTATAATGCCTTTGAAAGTTCCATAGCCTCATTAACTGTTCATAAATCTTAAGTTTGGACTCTATCTATCTATCTATCTATCTATCTATTTGGTTTTTCGAAACAGGGTTTCTCTGTATAGCCCTGGCTGTCCTGGAACTCACTCTATAGACCAGGCTGGCCTCGAACTCAGAAATTCCCCTGCCTCTGACTTCCAAGTGCTGGGATTAAAGGCATGCACCACCACTGCTCGGCTGGGTTGAACTTTATTTTGAACAACACCTGGATTGATCTGTAATAATGCTGTTTCAACCTGAAACTTCCTAGGCAGGGTTTGCAAGACAAAAGCAGTGCCACACAAACCTCTGTGAGGCAGCTCTGAGCCTTGCAATAACTCAGATGTAAATATTTCTTAATCTGATCCTATTGCCTGAGGCCAGGCCCAATGGTTACCCCTCCTGCAGTGAGGACAGATTTCAGGGTATCCATTCTACTGTCTGTCTATGCTTCTAATATTTGGACAGCCTTTCCTAAAATGATTTTTTGCTCCCATACTTAAAACATTCCATATCACTTCAGCACTATGAAAGCATTGCTTGTACTGTAGTCTCCTGTGAGGCAGCAGCCATTGCCAGACCCTGATTGTGTGAGGGTCCAATTTCTGCACAAAGACAAATATAAGTCTGTCTTTGCTTCGTATGGCCAGATGGCCACAGCGAGCTCAATTAGCATTCTCATAAGACAATTGTATAACAAAAGGAACCCCTGCTTGAGGGTCTCTGAAAATTCTACTAGCTGTTTTTTAGCAGTCTATTCACACGTTCCTGAAACAGTTCATCAGGTGCCGGTTTGATATTAAATAAATTCCCACTGAGATCTCCTTTCCAATCTTAGGGGGTTAAATTTTACTTCTAACATTGTATCCAATAAAACTTGTATAAAAGGGGCAGTGGGCTCATACTGGCCACAGCTGTTTTTAAGTTTTATTACTCTTGCAATCATCCTAATTACAAAATATGTGTGAGTTAAGAATCCTGAGTTTGTGATCGAACTGCAAGCTACAGTCCATGGAACACTGGCAGCTTAACCATAATTTTTAAGTTTCTTTTGCAATATTAGAGCAGAAACACAACTTTGAAAAGCAAACCTAATTTTAAACAATCCATTCTCTTTAAAATCAATAGAATACCAAAATCATTATTTTCATGTTAGAAAGTTTGGCTGCCAGTTCTTATATATGAATGCATGACAGTACAAGTTTTAATACCTCATTAAAGAGATGTTGTTTTAAATATTATCCTTTATAAGTCTAGTTTCTATGATAATAATTACAAAATATTATCCCAATTTAGAAGTATTTTTAGAGGCCTGTTTGTCCTGGGTTGGTTCATGCCATGCATTGTTGTTTTAAAATGACTCCAACCCAGAGTTACCAGTTTTAAGCTAATTTTCTTGTTACCAATGTTACAATTTTTTTAATACCCAACAACTTATAAGTCAATACTCTATAACCAAGACAAGGAAGACATATTTATGCCTTTAAGACAAGTCAGAAACAAAATGAAGCGGCTATACGAATCTTATAAATTTGGCCCTAACAAAATTTTTACTTTTTCTAGCTATAATTTCAAGAGAAAAAGCACCTTGTCATTTCCTGAACCCAGTAATCACAATTGCAGAGATTTTTTTCTAGGAAAAAACAATTACCTACTTATTTGCCCCAGAACTTGAGAAGCTGGTAGCCCCCTTTAAAAGCAGCTTTTCCTGCTGTGCTTGACTCCTGGATCAGGGTGCAGGGCAACTTAAATCAGCCTCCACTGTGCAGACTGAGAATGAATCAAGAGATGGATGGCCAGCAGACAAAATTTTAACCATTTTTTTCCTTTTCAACATGAAACATAGAGCAACAGTCATTCAAACAATGAAACAAAAACAGACATAAATTGACACATTGACAGATTGGTGCACCAAAGAGACAATACAGAGAGGGAAGAGAACTTGATGCGACCAGAACTAAGAATATCTCCAGTAGGGGACAGGGAGGAAGCAGGACATCTCCTGATTTCCTCCTGCCCCTAGGAGAGCTCTGAAATCCATTTTCCTTCTCTTTTTCTCTTTCTCTTGCATGTCATTTGTAGCATCTAGCATCTTTTGTTTTTGTTTTGCTTTTACTTTACTTTACTTTTCTTTTATTGTAAGCCCTACTCCTCACACCTGAAGCAGCTCTTGGAGGCTGCAGACAATTGGCTATATAAAATTCCCCATACCAGTGCACTGTCACCCCTAGCTGATGTCAGCATTGGGCTGATGATGACTCAGTCTAGCCTTTTTGTACCCTTGCAACAATAGCCTTCAAAAGATGAAATTTAAAGTGCTAACATTAATACTGTATGTTGCTTATGGTGCCAGATATAGAGCTTCTTCTGTTTTCTGTGAAGCAACACCAAAGATAGCATCCTCAGTTTGTCTCTCTGTGTATAGTCCCCTCATTCCGGCGCCACCTATAGTTGTCCAGCAGTCAAGGAAAACTGAGTAGACCTGGAAGGAGAGCTGGGGATGGAATAGTATGGGCGTGCCAGAAAAATAACAAGCCACAACAAAAGTTCTGAACAAGACTCAAAGTTAAATGTTCTGCTCTGAATATATGGGGGGGGGGGACCCAAGGACCCATCCCCATGTTTCAGCTGGATCCTGTTGCTTTATTTCAGGTGAATTCTGTTGTAAAACAAGCTCAGTGAGCAGTCTGCTTTTGCAGGAAGCTGCAGGTGGGCAAGGCAGGAGACTCCCATCTAGGTCAGAAGACTAACCATGGCAAACAATTAAGGTCTGTTTAGCTTGCTCAAGGCTGGAGGAAAGGCACAAATAGCCCTTCTCCAAACCTGGTGTTCTCCCACCATTAACCCTAGTAAGAATTTACTACACTGATCGTTATTGAGACTTCATTTCTTGTCTGACCTTATACGGTCCCTTTCCCCTACAGACCCTGAGTATGCAGATGAAGTGTCTTCCAACACTGCTGTCCTGGCCAATTGTATACAGCCCCATAAACCTTTCCCTAGAGACCGTGATCATGTCCTCAAGGGCATAAATCCCTTTTCTCCTCCCCACCCTGTTAAACTGAACCAGTTTTCTGAACCTATTCCTGGGGGGATGGGGAGAGAGGGGAGGGCAGGGTGTTCTTTACCAGAACACTCACAGCTGACCAAGATCCTGCCGGTACCCCCCCCCCACCCAGTGCCTGACTAACTTCCCTTTCTCCAGTCCAGTCATGTGCACAAAGTGCCTGGCTACCCTGAGAGGGAGAAACAGACACAGGATGGCAGGTCATGGCACACTAGGGGAATATTTGACTAGCATGCAGGAATCCTCCTTCCATCCCAGTACTACAAGGGAATAAACAATGATGGTGACAAACAAATGAGAAAGGATGGCAATTTTGGCTTGCCTGGTTCCCTGGTTGATATAACCCTGGTGGTTTGTTATATTGTTACCTTTTTCATTTTTTAACTTGCCTTCACTTTTGTTGCTGCATTGTTTCGTTGTTTGCTTGCTTGCTTGCTACAGTTTTACTTTGTATACTAAATGTATACTAGACTGAAGTCAAACTCACAGTATTTATTTTGCTTCCGACTTCGGAGTGCTGGAGTTAAAAGCCTGAGCTAGTACACCTGGCCAATACTTTTTTTGCTTTTTTGATTTTTTTTGTGATAGGATCTCACTATTTAGCCTTGATTGGTTTGGAGCTTACTATGTAGACCCAGGCTAGCCTTGAATTTACATAGATCCACTTTCCTCTGCCTCCTGAATGCTGGGATTAAAAACATGAACAACAGGCTAGACAAGGTGTTAATCCCAGCACTCTGGAGGCAGGTCCAGGCGTATATTTGTGAGTTTGAAGCCAGCCTGGTCTACAAAGTAAGTTCTGTCAGGAGCCATCTAGGAGAGGCTAAGGCTAGCAGGTGACTTTCCTGGAGGTGGCCCACAGTTTTTGCATGGCCTATGCTGGGTGAGCTCTGAGAGGCAAGGTTCCAAGAGACTTCATTTCAGGATTGCTTCTTGCAGCTGATATACTTTTTCCTATCACTATTACATAGTCCAATGATTCCTGGGCACTTGCCCACCCTATTGGGCAGGTTTCCTACAGATCAACATAAAGATGAACTTTCATGAATTAATGAGGTTTTGGGGAATTAATGATTTTATAGAATTCCTGATTTGATTCAAATAATTTTAGGAAGATAGTTTTAAGAGATGGTTTTAATTGTTTTACCAGAAAGATATAATAAAGTTAGAATCAAGAATAGAATATGCCCACTCCTCATAGAATTTTAAGTAAAGGCTGCATAATAAGGAATTTAATGAACTTTCATAATTACACTAAAAAGAAAAATAGGCTTAGGAAAAGTTAATGACCAAGGAAAAAAACATTCATTCTATGTCAGGTCCAAGGATGAAGCCTCAGGTGTGCACTATGATAAAGTGAGGCTGTGTGAAACTGTTGCTTGGAACTTATAATGAGCTTATAGAATGAAACATTGCTTTGAACTTATTATTGACATCCTTCTGTAACTCCGCTTATGTGTAAAATTTTATCCATGAGGTAATTTTCTAAAGAACTTTTATCTAAAAAGATATGAGGGCCAGAGAAAAGGAAATAAAGTGGTGGTATTTGGAGCTCTGCCCCATCCATTCACCAAATGTGTGTGTGTGTGTGTGTATGTGTGTGTGTGTGTGGCTTGAGGGGCTCTGCCTGATCTGCCAAATGTATATATGCATATGTCTGTCTACACATATGTCTGAAGATATATGTGTATGTATGTAAGTATGCATGAACACTTGTGGAACTGATAAGACAGGTGTTTGGGCTCAACCAGAGTGTGTGTGTATATGAATATGTATGTGTCCGTGCATATTGCCTGTGTAAAAGATTTTAATTATTTTCCTTTCTTTTCCCTCTAGTTTATGACAAGTTAATGAGTTCTAAGCCTCTCACCTGGCCACTATTAAAAATCCTTGGGATAGAGAGAAGAAAAACCAGTGCTTATTAAAACACAAATGGTAAGAGAACTACAGAGTAATAAACCAGCACTTATTAGCACAGAACAGTTTTAAAAAAAAAGAGTTAAGTTTTCAGAGGCCATCAACTTCTGGCCCCCAGTAAGAGAAAGAGTTACAAAGCCATACATAGATCCTCAATCAGTCTTTGGCCTTTATCCAACTCTGTGTCCCACCCAGTATTGTGACACTAGAAAGGTACCTGGCATAATTTCACAACAGCCAACGAAACCCTACTTTGGGAGGTGGGGGAAGGAACCACCACTATATTTACTCTTTAGATATTTTATTCAGAGGTTAGAGGTTAGCTCAGTGGCAGAGTGTTTTACTTACATGTATGCATAAGCCCCCAGGGTTTTTTTGTTTGTTTTTTTGTTTTTTTGTTTTTCGAGACAGGGTTTCTCTGTGTAGCCCTGGCTGTCTTGGAACTCACTCTGTAGACCAGGCTGGCCTCGAACTCAGAAATCTGCCTGCCTCTGCATCCCAAGTGCTGGGATTAAAGGCGTGCGCCACCACTGCCCAGCTTGGAGATGTATCTTAACAGATGTTTGCCTAGCATGTACAAGGCCTGGATTTGATCCCCACACCCAATAAAACCAGGTGTGGTAATGAAAGTCTGTAATCTCAGCAGGCTGATAGTGGAGGCAGGATAATCAGGCCAAGGTAATCCTTGGCATATAGCAAGCTGGAGGCAAAGCCCGGACTATATAAGACTCTGTGCAAGGAAAAGAAACTTTATAAATGGAATTCTGATACAGCTTTATTGTAGTTCAGTATATTTAGATTTAGGAATGAGAAAGAAAATGCTTAAAGCATAGTTCACTTATTTAGCATCTTTGTGATATCGTTAGAAAAACATTATCTATATATGCAATTTTAGCTTCATCAAGTGTGGTTGGTTTTGTTTGTGTGTTTTTGTTTGGTTTTGTGTTTAATTTTTACATTTATTTCGTGTATGTGTTCACACATATGTATATGCATTGGTGAGTATATAGTATTGAATATGAGTGGAGATACAATTGTAAGACCTGAAGTTAACCTGTAAGCCCCCTGCCCAAGGACCAGGCAACTTTCTGGAATCCTGGGAGTTGTGGTTCTTGGGAAATAACAAAGCCATATGGGAAAATACGGTCGTTATATGGCTTTGTCCTTAAGAAGTCCCTACAACATGTGTCTCATGGTCACTCGCTGGGAATCCCAGAGTGGTCCTGACCAGAGTCCATCCTGGTCAGTACTTTTTATTAAAACTTGCCTTAAATTTGGCCCAAAATTGTTGAACTAGTTTTTCTCTTTCAAATCTCAGGATTAACAAAGGCATCTTGTGGGAATATGCATTCTCCCTTTCCAAAACATGTGCCCTGGGTGACTCTGGTCATGAAGTTTGGTGGCAAGAGCCAACTCACCAACTGAGCCAGCTCACCAACCCTCAGTTATGATCTGTTCTTTCTTTTCTTTTCTTTTCTTTCTTTTCCTTCCTTTTCTTTTTTCCTTCTTTCGTTCTTTCCTTCCTTCCTTCCTTTCTTTCTCTCGTACTTTATTTCTTCTTTCTTGACTCAGTCACCAAGAAAAGCTAACCAAATCCTGCCCGAAGTGAGGGGTGTTTTTTATCCCTTCCTGTACCCCTTAATTTTTCCTGTCTTTATATTCTGCCTCAAAATCAGAACCTGTCTTAACATCTCAGAATCTCAATGGCAGTGAGCAACCTTTTTCTCATGTGAAAGCCAGCGCAGGGACAAGCCAGTGTAAGGGACCACTGTGAATGACCTTCTCTTACTTTCATCCTATATGCAAATAACATCGAATTCCATTGGGGATGGGGAAGCAGGGGGATATCTTTTCTTTCAGGGCAAACTCTCTGCTCAGTCTTGTGGATTTATGCTAATTTGAAAACAGTCTGTTCACAGCGACAGCTCTGGCTTTGCACAAATGGAGCAGAAAGGCATTTAGTCCAGCAGTGGGTTCATTTCTCTCCCCCTGATCCAATACAGAATCCAACTAATGAAGGATTGATGTTGATGTGTTTATAAAAAGATAAAGAGGGGTGTATGTTCTAGGGATGTGTAGTCAGGTGTGGGGGAACAGGGTGCCTCATGAGCCTATGCTGAGGCATGCCTTCCCTCTGAGGGACCAGACACAGGACAGTATGGTATAGTATAGAATAGTATAGTATAGTATAGTATAGAGTTTATTTAGGACAGGGGAATTGAGGGTAGCAGAGACAGAGAAAGGCAGAGGGGGAGCAAGCAGCCCCTTTTTTAGTGGGTCAGGCCTACCTGGCTGTTGCTAGGTAACTGGGGCAGAGCATATCTGACTGTTGCCAGGTAACTGTGAATTATAGCTTAGACAGAATCCTAACAGATGTTATGAAGTTTCTGTTAGCACTCAGATTGTCTTTGTAAATGCCAGAGCTCTGAACAGCTACTGTCTCTAGGAAGTGAGTGCCCTCTCCCTTTCCCCCTCTCCCTCCCACTCTATGTGTGTGTGTGTGTGTGTGTGTGTGTGTGTGTGTGTGCTGGTTGATTTTTGTCAACTTGACACACACCTAAACATCTTAGAAAAGGAACCCTGATTGAAAAAAATCGTAGTTAGCCTGTTGGGCATTTTCTCAGTTTCGTGCTTAATGATTGATGGGGGAGGGCCCAGGCCACTGCAGGTGCTGCCACCCCTGGGCTGATGGCCCTGGGTGGTATAAGAAAGTAGGTTGAACAAGCCAATAAGCAGTACTCCTCCCTGGGCTCTACATCAGGCCCTGCCTTCAGGTCTTGGGTTTCTGCCTGACTTCCCTTCAGATGAACTGTAATTGGAAAGTGTAAGTCAAATAAATCCTTTACTGCTCAAGTTGCCTTTGGGAATAGTGTTCATTACAGCAATAGAAACCCTAACAAAGACACTCACTGAATTTGGAGGCCACTGCTTTTCTAGCTAGACTATAACCCAAAAGGCTGCAGCAATCCTCTGTCCTCCCTCACCCCAGAACTCGGCTTACTAGTGTTTCTGGTCACAGCCAGCTTTTGTCTGGATGCTAGGAATATTGTGTTTAAGAAAGAAAGAAAGAAAGAGAAAGAAAGAAAGAAAGATCCAGGATATGTTTGGTAGAGGCGGGGGTCTCTGTGGGCTTCTCTGTGGGCCCATGCTGAGGCATCCCTTCTCCCTGAGGGACCAGCCACAGGATGGTATAGCATAGAATAGAGTTTATTCAGGGCTGTCCAGAAACACATGGAGAGAGGGGGGAGGGGAACGGGGAGAGTGAGTAAGAGAGAGGAGGGGCAAGCAGCCCCTTTTATAGTGAGTCTGGCATACTTGACTGTTGTCAGGTAACTGTGGGGCGGAGCCTAGAAGGAATGCCAACAAGGGTGATGAATTCAGGTTCTATTGCATGTGCAGCAAGCACTCTTAGCCGCTGAGCTATCTCCCCAGACCCATCAGTTATTCACTTGTTTTGTTTGTAGTGACAGGGTTTCTCTGGGTACCCTGTCTGTAACTCACTCTGTAGACCAGGCTGACTTTGAACTCACAGAGATCTGGCCTGTCTCTTCCTCTTGAGGGCTGGGATTAAAGGCACGGGGCACCACTGCCCTGCTACTTACTTAAAAAAAAAAAAAACAGTCCTAAGGTTTGACTGTACATACATATACACATGCACATACATATACACAGAAAGAAAGTAAATGTAAAATGCTTTTTTTAAAAAAATGTTTTATTTAATTTATACTAGTGTTCTGCCTGCTTGTATCCCGTGTGTGTGTGTGTGTGTGTGTGTGTGTGTGTGTGTGTGTGTGTGTGTGTGAGGGAGCCAGATCCCCTAGAACTGGAGTTACAGACAGCTGTGAACTGCTATGTGGGTGCTGGGAATTGAACTCAGGTCCTTTGGAGGAACAGCCAGTGCTCTTAACCACTGAGCCATCTCTCCAGCCTGGAAAATGTTTTTTTTTTTTTTTAATATTTTTATTTTCTATAATCTTTGTTTACATTCCAAATGATTTCCCCTTTCCCGGATCCCCCCCTCCCCATATGTCCCATAAACCTTCTTCTCTCCATCCCTTCTCCAATCACCTCCCGAAAATGTTTTTTAAAATTCAAACTTACTCGAAACATTCAGAGGGTAAAGGAGAAAGCCACTTCAAGGCACTCCTCCAGTTCTGGCTGATGCCCGGAGAAACTGGCCTCCTACAGAAAATGTTAGCACTTTTGAAAGGCCTTAGGCTCAAGCATCTCACATAAACTATCACCTTTAAATCTCTTTCAGGTTCAGAACCCAAGTTACACCTTGAGCAATTTAAACAGACAGGAGACTGCAAGTCTGGCCATTTGAACAAATAAAAGATTTGCATAGCAAAGATACTGTAACAATTTTTACTTATACTAGTGTGATCCCCTGCCCCAAATGCTTGTTATCTAGGGACAACCTGCCTACCTGGCAGGATTATACTCCCTCCCAATCCCCGCCCCCCCCCCCCCCATAAGAGACCCGGGACTTGATGCCCGAGCGGGACTTAACAAGGGCTTTTACCAAGTGCCACCTGCTTTGATGCATGCATGGGCTTTGATATGAAGGTAGACTGATATGGGCTACTTGTAAATCAGTTCCTTTTGTTATAGCAACAGAGCCTAATTGACAGGGTTTTGATGAACACTTCTTAACCAGTTTCTCTAAACCTACATTTCTATTATGGTAGAGATATGGAATTTTCCTTCCCACAGAAGCTAAATTCTACTTTGTGTAATTTAATATTCTCTAAGCAAGTTTGTTACTAAATCCTTTATAGCATCAAGTTATTGCTCCCATTTCTCCTGTATCAACCAGAGGAAAACACACCAGACTCTTCTGTCCCAATTCTCCTTTTTTGGGATGTGTGTATATTAGCAGTGCAAACAGCACATTTAAAAAACAAAGAAACTGCCTCAGGGTCTTACAGAGAACCCGCACAGCAGGAACTTCCCACTGATAAAGGCCCGTGCTGTCTCAAGTTACTCATTCTTTTGTCTATACCCATCACCATTCACCTACCTTAAAGTCATAAGTATTGGGAAAGCTGGGCATCTCTAAAAACTATTCCTGGATTAGAGCTGGTGCCCACAGGGATTCAAGTGACTGAAGCAGCTGCATATCTGACCTGCGTCAGATGAGATCCTAGAGCTGAGAGAAGCAGACTCGAGCTCCCACGCCTAACCCAGGAGGCATCTCCAACTGGTAAGTGTTCAGATATGAAAAACATCATTTTCAACAGGGTGTCACTTTAGTATATAAGCCACACTTTAGCGCAGGCCTCTTCCCTGCAGTAGTAGAGACGGGTTTTGTCTCATAGCGCTTTGTCTGGTGTTTGTTTTTCTTTACAGATCTTTTCCTTATATAGGATGTTTTCTGAGTCTGTTTCTGTGGGGTTTCCATGTGTCCAAATGTGTGAAGTGTTTTTTTTTTTTTTTTTTTTTTTTTTTTTGTGCTTTTGCTTTGGGTCTTTTTTTTCTGTTTGTTTGTTTTGGTCTATTCTGGTTCCTTTGTTTTTCTTTTATTTGTTTTAGACACTTTTTTTTGTACTCTAATGAGAGAGAGGAAAAAAGGGGGTAGATTTGGGTGGATTGGAAGGTGGGGAGGATATGAGAGGAGTTTGGGGAGGGAAAACAGAATATATTGATATTGTATGAAAAAAATCTATTTTCAACTAAAAAAATAAAACCAACCTGTGCCTTGGGCTGAACACTGGTAGCTTCTGATGTATCTGATTCAGTCACTGAAGAAGAAGGAAACAGAATTCAAGCGTATTAACTGATTTCTTTTTTTTTTCTTTTTCGTTTTTTTTTTCTTTTTTTGTTTGTTTTCAAGACAGGGTTTCTCTGTGTAGCCCTGGCTGTCCTGGAACTCACTCTGTAGAAGACCTGCCTCGGCCTCCCAAATGCTAGGATTAAAGGCATGCACTACCACTGCCTGGCAACTGATTTCTTTCATGAAAATATCACTCAGTGGTTGGAGACATAGCTCAGTGGTTAAAATTAAGTGCTGCTTTCTCAGAGGATCCAGGTTTGTTTCCCACAGAGGCACTACACATACATGCAGGCAAGTAAAACACACCCATGAAGAAAAGGAAAAAAAATGAAAACTTGAAGCAAAAATGCCAGTTTTTAGGTCATTCATGACTTTGGTGTTTGTCTGTTGTGGTAAGTGTAGGCTGAACAAAACTGATAGAGAATTTGCCAATGTTTTAGCTTCTTGTTAGAGCAAAGAATTCAGCAACGTGGCAGGCGATGAAGGAACAGAGAAGTTGTTTTATTTGAGAGCCAATGTACACACTGCACAGTGGATTTGAATAACACTTTATGGGCAAACTTAAATGAAAGGAGGACTGTTCCTGCGTAGGGGGACTGTGGGCTGACAAGGAATCTCAGGAATGAGTAGGAAGCAAACTAAACAGAGACACAGTGAAACTCACAGAAGTTATGGACCAAATGCATTTAATAGATAGCTATAGAACATTTCATCCTAAATCAAAAGAATATACCTTCTTCTCAGCACCTTATGGTTCCTTCTCCAAAATTGACCATATACTCGGTCACAAAACAGACCTCAACAGATATAAGAAGATAGAACTAATCCTATGCCTCCTATCAGATCACTATGGAGGAAGGATTAAGGCTGTTTTGTGTTTGTTTGTCCCCATGCCTCTCTAGCTTAGCTTACATGTATTTGTGTACACTGAGGTTTTTGTATTGCTTTGTTTTGTTTTGAGGCAGGGTCAACACAGACTTCAGATTCTCAATCCCCCTGTCTTTTACTGGTTCTTCTTTATAAGCAAGTACAAGTACCTTTCAATGAAAATTAACACTGACAAATAATAGCCAAATTTGAACACACACACACACACACACACACACACACATATATATACTTGTTGAAAATCTGTATTTATTTTGTCTTTTGTTTTTAAATTAAAAGTTTTTCCTTAATGTGTGTGTGTGTGTGGTGTGGTGTGTGTGTGTGTGTGTGTGTGTGTGTGTGTGTGTGTAGGGAGAAGCTGCAGAGAGAACTTAGTGGGGTAAG
The DNA here is from genome assembly GCF_947179515.1 of Apodemus sylvaticus. Classification (NCBI taxonomy): domain Eukaryota; kingdom Metazoa; phylum Chordata; class Mammalia; order Rodentia; family Muridae; genus Apodemus; species Apodemus sylvaticus. The sequence goes on along the minus strand of NC_067495.1, from coordinate 7,612,861 downwards.
AATATTAGCTGCTCTTCCAGAGGACCTGGGTTCATTCCCAGGAACCACATGGCACCTCACAACTCCAGTCCCTCTTCTAGCCTCTGTGGGCATTGTATACAAGTGGTAGGCAGATATACATGCAGGCAAAACACTCATATACTTATATACATAAAATAAGAAAATAAGAAAAGGTTAAAATAACACTCACATACATATAGTTTTTTAAATTTTTTTAAAATTTATTTACATCCCATTCATGATCCTTCCCAGTCACCCCTCCCTCCCACAACCCTTCCTCCATAACCCCCTTCTCTTCTGAGCAAGTAGGGGCCTCCCTGGATATCCCCCACCCTGGCACATCAAGTCTCTATGAGACTAGGCACATCCTCTCCCGCTGAGGCCAGACAAGGCAGCCCAGCTAGAAGAACACATCCCACAGACAGGAATAGATTTTGGGATAGCCTCTGCTCCAGTTGTTTGGGACCCACATGAAGATCAAGCTGCACATCTGCTACATTTGGGTGGGGAGGCCTAGGTCCAGCCTGTGGATGCTCTTTGGTTGATGATTCAGACTCTGAGAGCCCCAAGGGTCCAGGTTAGTTGACTCTGATGGTCTTCCTGTGGAGTTTCTATCAACTCTGGGGCCCTCAGTTCTTCTCCCTATTCTTCTAGAAGAGTCCTCAAGCTCTGTTCACTATTTGGTTGTGGGTGTCACATCTGCCTAAGTTAGCTGCTAGGTGGAGCCTCTCAGAGAATAGCCAATGTATAAAAAAAATTAAGAATTGAAAAAATGTGTGTGAATTGAAAGAGGGTGGGGGTAGTCTGCAATTCCAGCACTTGGGAGACAGAGGCAGGCAGATCTTTGAGTTCAAGGCCAGCCTGGTCTACAGAGTGAGTTCTAGGACAGCCAGGGCTACACAGAGAAACCCTGTCTTGCAAAACCGAACCAGCCAACTAAACAGAAAAACCAAACAAACAAGGGGTGGGGGTACATGTCACTGTACCATGACATGTAATAGAGTCAAGGAACAACTTTTAGGAGTTGGTTATCTCCTTCCACCTCGCAGGGTCTGGGGATTGAACTCAGGAATTAACAACAGGCACCTAAATCTGCCAAGCCATCTTGCCAACCCAATGTATAATTTCTTTACATTTATTTATTTTGTGTATTTATGAGTGTGTGGGGGCAGTGGGTAAAAACATGTCATAGCACTTGTGTGGAGGTCAGAGAACAACTTGAGAGACTTGATTCCCTCCTTCTATGTGGGTTTTGTGGATAAAACCATTACCTGCTGAACCATCATACTAGCCTTATTCTAGATCTTTTATTTTTATGGTGCTATTATCAAAACTGGGGCCTTAGCCAGGTGGTGGTGGTGGTGGTGGTGCACATGCCTTTAATCCCAGCACTTAGGAGGCAGAGGCAGGCGGATTTCTGAATTCGAGGCCAGCCTGGTCTACAGAGTGAGTTCCAGGACAGCCAGGACTACACAGAGAAACCCTCTTTCAAACAAACAAACAAACAAACAAAACCAAAAAAACAAACCAAAAAAAAGATACATCTGCAACCCTGGAAAATAATAATAATAATAATAATAATTCTAAAATGTGCATTAGTGGTGTTTTGTCTGCATGTGTAAGGATGTTGTATCCTGGGGTTACAAACAGTTGCGATGTGCCATGTGAAGGTTGGAAAAGCAGTGAGTACTCATAAACACTGTGCCATCCCTCCAGCCTTCTTCCTCCTCTTCTTCTTTTAAATTACTTTTATTTTATGTATATGAGTGTTTCGCCTTACCTATCTGGTGCCTGTGGAGATCAACAGAGAGGGTCAGATGCCCCTGAACTGGAGTGACAGACAGCTGTGAGTCACCACATGGGTGCTTACAACTGAGCTTGGATTCTCTTGAAGACCACAAGCAAGTACTCATAGCCACTAAGTCATTTCTCCGGCCTGGAGCCCTGGAAATTCTTTAAGAAAGAAAAACATGGAGCTAGAGGGATGGCTCAGCACTTTAGAGCTTGCTGCCCCTCTTGGAGAACTGGAGTTTGCTTCCCAACACCCATGTCACAAGGTTCACAAGAGCCTGAGACTCCAGTTCCAGGGGATCCAATGTCCTCTCTTGCCTTCAAGGACAACTGCACTCACACTCAAAAGGCACGTGCGTGCGCGCACACACACATAATTAAAAATTAATCTTTCTTTTAAAAAACCTAAGTAAGCCAGCTTGTATGCTTTTTACATAACTTTATTTTTTTAGACTTATTTATTTATTATATATGAGTACACTGTAGCTATCTTCAGACACAACAGAAGAGGGTGTCAGATCTCATTATGGATGGTTGTAAGCTACCATGTGGTTGCCGGGATTTGAACTCAGGACCTTTGGAAGAGCAGTCAGTGCTCTTAACTGCTAAGCCATCTCTCCAGCCCTACATAACTTAAAAAAAAATTGTTTTTTACAAGTGTGTTTGGGCTGGAGAAATGGCTCAGTGGTTAAAAGCACTGGCTCTTCTTCCAGAGGTTCTGAGTTCAAATCCCAAGCAACCATGGTAGCTCAAAACCATCTGTAATGAGATCTGATGCCCTCTTCTGGTATGCATGAAGACAGCATACTCATATACATTAAATAATCTTAAACATATTTTTAAAGGGCTGGAGAGATGGCTCAGTGGTTAAGAGCACTGACTGGTCTTCCAAAGGTCCTGAGTTCAAATCCCAGCAACCACATGGTGGCTCACAACCATCTGTAATGAAATCTGATGCCTTCTTCTGGGGTGTCTGAAGTCAGCTATGGTGTACTTACAAAATAAATAAATAAATTTAAAAAACATATTTTAAAAAGTGAGTGTGTATGCATGTGTGTGTGTGTGTGTGTGTGCCCATGTGTGTGAGTTCATGTGTCCATGGAGACTAAAGAGACAGTTGTGAGCCACCAGTCATGGATATGGGAACCTAACTTGGGTCCAAGAACGGCATCCATTCTTAACCTCGGAAGCCGCTTCTCCAGCCCTTACATAACTTTTTAAATGTCACTTACATTTAAGCTTTATTAATCTTTGAGCTTTGTTGTAAATGATATCCCTGGAAGAGAGCAACTTAGTAAACTCTCCAGTCCCACACCGAGCCACTAAAAAGACATCTAAACACCACTCTTGAGACATTCACATCTGCCCATGGGGTGGAGTCAGTCAGGGGTGTTCTGTTGTCCTTTTCCCATATGTCTTCCTTCAAACAATTAACAAAGTCACTAGCTCTGTGCCCAAGTCACTGTGGCCCATCCTGAAAGTTTTTCTTGGGACATCAACGATCTGGCTTTATCTGAGTGGAGCTCCCTGGGGTGGGGGATGGGAATCCAGTCAACTTCTAGGGCGGCTGATGGGAGTGGCTAACAAATTGAAGCAGTGTGATTTCTAATCAGACAAAGTCCTGTGAGGACCTTTGATGTGGAGAAAGTCACCCTGTCCCCCTCCCCCAGTCCAAGGTATTCAGAAATGAAACGTAATAAACAAATGGCAGTCGCTACCCTGCTAGCTTGGGGGGGGGGGGGGGGGTGAGCGCACAGCGGGTGTCTGGACCAGGCCTGGAGCCAGGGCCAGGCTTAGGCTGGCCTGTTTCTCACACCTTATCACAATCTGTGAGGATTTTATCTGGTCAAAGTGATTAAGAAATGAGAGACAGAAAGGGTCACCAAGTCATCTCTCGAGCTGTCCTGTAACCACCTTTAAAATGCACATTTTGGTGATGGGAGACTAGCATAACTCTAGATCTTAGGGGCATCAATGCCTGTGGCCTCTTAAGACACAGTACTTATGTGGCCACATGCACAGAAATAAAAATAAAAACAGTAATAACAAAAACACAGCTCAGAGAGCTGGGGTGTGGCTCAGTTGCAGAGTGCATGGCAGAAGCGTCCCATTGGATCCCATATCACCAGTGTTGTGAACATCAAAAGAGAAATAGGCGTAAGAATATGTTCTATGGGTGTGTGGGGGAAAGGGGTGCCTCAGCGGGCCCATGCATCCCTCCCCCTCCCCTCCCGGGACCAGACACACACGACAGGCAGTATAGTATAGAATAGAGTTTATTTAGGGCATGGGGATGGGAGTTAATGGGGCAGTAGAGGTAGAGAAAGGTAGAGAGAAGGAGACAGTAGAGAAGTAGAGGCCGGCCAGGACCACGTGGAGAGAGGGGGAGGGGAGGGGGGAAGGGAGGAGAGCCCAACAAGGCAAGAGAGAGCAAGAGAACAAGAAGATAAGAGGAAAAGAGGAGGAGGGGCAAGTAGCCCCTTTTATAGTGGGCCAGGCCTACCTGGCTGTTGCCAGGTAACTGTGGGGTGGAACTTAGAATCTTTACAACCAGGGTTAGGGTTAACCGGCAGAGTCCCTTGACAGGTTGGGGCTAAGGTATGTCGCAGAGATTGTCACATCGTGCAGTAGATCTCCCGCAAGAGATTTATTTGGATGGGGGATGGGGGGGGGCTGGCCCAGAGAACAAGAGACAGGGTAAGAGAGCAGGCTGTGACGAGGGGCCCTTTAAAGGGTATGCCTGTGACTTTTGGCAGCTGGCGATTCACACAGCTGCCGGCCCTGAGGTGCTGAAGGCAGCCTGGCGCTAAAACAACCAGCACCGGCCACAGAAATCAGCTGTCGGCAGAAGCATCGGCCCTGCAGTCTGGGGTGGTGTGCCCGCCTGGTTCATGGTCCCACCTGGTCACAAGTAAGATGTCTCCAGCCCTGACCCCGCTTCATCTACTCACGCAGCTCCCCTGTCCCAGCTAACAGCGAGAGTGGACTTGTTCAGTCCAGGGGTCTGACTGCTTGTTGAGAGTCCCCACCGAAGGCAGGGCCTCTTCCTGACCTCCATAGGAGTCTCTGGTCTCACAATGTTTGTGTGGATTCAGTGGTGACGAGGATTAGTTATGGATACACAGAGGCTGTGACACCCGCCTGCTCCGTGCTCCTTCCTTTAGGGGCCTGGCCGCATAGCCACGTGGACCTTTGCCCATCGGCGTGGTGAGGAAACCACACTGTCCCATGAACCTGATCTATAACAGAACAATATCTGCCAGAACTCCGCGGCTCTGTGCCTGGCCAAGCGGCCACACTTTTTGCTGCCAAAGATGGGTGGCGTCACCGGAAGTCTAAGGGAGTGAGGTTCGGAAATCCCCTTGGAAAACCAGCTCTTGTACCCGACCTCGCCTGACGTTAGGCTCTGCTGCCCCCTAGTGGCCTCAGGGTGGCATGAACCGCGGGGTGGGGGAGTTTTGCTCAGTGGCTTGGAGAATAGGGGAAGGGAACTGTGGCGGTTGCGCAGATCCAAGTGCTTTGTACCCCATCATTCTGCTGCACCTCCCCCATCCCCGCTTTATTTATTTATTTATTTATTTTGCCCTTTGTTAATCAGAACTCAAAAGCACCTAAACCTTTTACAAGTCCAGAGCACGAAGCCGAAACTAAGGCTCAAGCATCAGGCTCCTTGTTTGGTGGAAACCTTTGGAACTGCCCTAGAAATGAACGCTACCGTCATACATACATGTGTGTAAAATTGGAGAAAGGGTATGAAATATAAATGGAGATGGTATGAGCTTAATGGGTTAAGTGGTGGCTGGTGTGCGTCTGTAATCTCGCCGCTGCAGAGGCACAGACAGGGCACTGAGACTTCGATGCCAGCCTGGACTACATAGCTATACCCAGTTTAAAAACATAACTCTGCTATCTCTCCCACCATGACTCTCCCCTTGACCCATTCCCAGAAGCTAAGGGACTTCTGGATCCTGAGAAGTCGAGTTGGAGATACAGTTGGAATGACTTTAATGGGCCATTATATCTCCATATATAGGAATTACTGGCCATCTTAGGACAGGGATGCTTTCCAGGAATAATCTGCCTGCCCACCTGGTAGCAGCGCCACAGTGAGCTACAGCAGTTGCGAAGTGGGCGGTGGAAGAGAAACAATGTTTCAAGCATGCAGAGCCAAAAGAGAGACCGTGAAAAGTCACCCCAGCTACTAGTTAGGAAACTGAGAGACACGGCTCAGTGGTTTGGAGTACTAATTGCTCTTCCAAAGGACATGGGTACAATTCCTGCTCCCCATATGGTGGGCTCACTACTATCTGTAACTCCAGTTCCAGGGGATCCACTGCCGTCTTCTGATCTCTTCAAGATCTGCATGCAGGTGGTACACAGGTAGTACTTGCAGGCAAAACACCCATCTACAGTGAGACCTAATCTCAAAAAATTCAAATGAAAGAGGACGGTAGGAATGGTGTTGACATCAAAGATTTGAATAGAGACCACACCCAAATCCTCATGGTCAAATTAATTAATTAATTAAAGCACGTTTAACACGCTAGTGCAGAATCTCAGACCAGCTGCCAAAAGGAGATCTGTCAGACCTGTCCAGCGTCCAGTTGTCCAATCATGCAGAGGACTTCAGGGGTCAGGAATTGTCACCTGCTTTGTAGTCACCCCTGCTCCTGTAAGCAATTCCTCACCCATACACCTGTTAGTAACCCCAGTAAAACTGGTCTTTTCAGTAGTTCATCAAGGTGGACTTTGGTGCACTCATTATGTCGGTCTGTCATGGGCTCTCTGTCTAGGGTAAGTAGAGCGGTGTGTGTGCTTTTTCCCCTGGAGAGGTCTTATACCGCACAAATCAACAATGCAATAGATTCCACCCCCCTCCCTCTCTCTCTCTGTGTGTGTGTGTGTGTGTGTGTGTGTGTGTGTCTCCCTCCCTCTCTCGCTCGCTCTGTCTGTCTGTTTGTCTCTCCCTCTCTCCGTCTCCCCCCCTCCCTGGCTGACTTTGAACCTGTGGCGATCCTTCTGTCCTATCAGTGTGCTTACACCTAACTTTTGTTTTCTTTCTTTTTTTATTCTCATTTCCTTTCATTTGGAGGAACAGTTTTACCCTCTCTTTTTTTTAAATTATATTTATTGCCAGGCATGGTGGCACATGTCTTTAATCCCAGCACTTGGGAGGCAGAGGCAGGCAGATTTCTGAGTCTGAGGCCAGCCTGGTCTACAGAGTGAGTTCCAGGACAGCCAGGGCTACACAGAGAAACCCTGTCTCGAAAACCCCAAAACAAACAGATTACATTTATTTGTGTATGTACACATGTATGTGTGCCAAAGAGCAAGTTTGTAGAGGTCAGAGGTCAACTTTTGAGACTTGGTCTCTTCTAACATCTGGGGTCTGGAGACTGAACTAAGATCATCAGACTTAGTATCGAGTAACTGCTTTGTCATCTTTCCAACACCATTTTTTTTCTTGGAAGATCCTGCTGCTTAGCCCAGGTTGGCCTGGTGCCAGTGATCGTCCTGCTTCGACCTCCTGAGTGCTGAGATCACACGCACTACCACACTTGGGGATTTTCAGGTATTTCTATAAGTTGTTGAAAGAGACTATATATTTAAAAAGTAAATTGTAAATTTTTTTAAAATCACACCAAAAGGTGTGTGTGTGTGTGTGTGTGTGTGTGTGTGTGTGTGTGTGTGTGTGTCTGAGACAGGGTCTCACTGTTTAGGCACCTTGAACTCATAGACATCCTCCAGTCTCTACATTCTGAGAATTAAAAACATGAACCACCATTCCCTGTAGAGGAAAGAAAGTTTAAATAGAGGTAATATATAGGCTATTTTGGGTTAATAGTTTACCTTATAGAACAATGAGGAAATTTTAATTTCATACTGGTTTGACTAAAATAGTGGCATTGGCGAAGACAACAAGGCCAAATTGGTTATTAGTCTGCTCCCTGGGGTGTGTATCTAGTTCAGCAGTAGGATGCTAGCTAGACTGATATACAAGAGGCCCTAGAGTCTATCCCTACTGCTGCACAAGATCAGTCCTTGAATTTGGAGCCTAGTTTGTTTTGTTTGAGACAGTCCTACATAGGTGAAGGGGGCCTTGATCTCCCGACCCTCTACTTTTGGAGTGCTTGTGTTCCAGCTGTGCACCACCAGGCAGATTTATGTGCTGCTGAGGATGGAACCAAGCACTCCACCAACAGAGCTGTCACCAGCCTTTTCAGCTCTGTTTGTTTTTCGAGACAGGGTTTCTCTGTGTAGCTCTGGCTGTCCTGGAACACGCGCTCTGTAAACCATGCTGGCCTCAAACTCACGGAGATCTGCTTGCCTCTGCTTCCCAAATGCTGGGATTAAAGGCGTGTACCACTGTGCAGGGCTTTATCTTCATTCGTTAATAAAGGTTTCTCCAAGTTGTAAGATCTTCAGGAACTACAAAACCTGGGTCCATGCATGTGCACACACACATGCAGGCAGCCTCTCATGTGCACATACTCCAGAACATTCAGATTCAGGCTTAACACTGATTTATTACTTGTTACTAAAAGCTTATTTGGGGAGAACTATTTTTATTGGTGAAGCTAATTTTACTAATGAACTAAATTTCCTGTTGGTTTCCACATTACCTTTTGAACTTTATTGCTACCCCTAAAGAATTTGGAGAGGGTAGCTATGGGTCACCATTGTCTAACTTTCACCTTTTGTTATATTGGTGTTTCACATGCTAACTTGTTCTACAGACATTTATAAGAGGTGTGTGTGTGTGTGTGTGTGTCCTACAATCTGTTGTACAAAGTTAAACATATACAACCTGAAGAGAGATCACTTGTCCCTTTGAAGGCAGGAGCCTATCCATGATGGTGGGAAGGTTTTAGCGTATGGTGGCTCTTTTTAGTTGGGTTGTCCTAGAAGAAGAAACATGAGCTACAAGGGTATACCAGATGGAGAAATCTAGGTTTCTTGTACCAAAATAGTGCTATCTTTATGGGAAAAGTCAGCTAGTATTAAATACCAGAAGATGAGAAAACCAGCTCTGAACAAGAATGTCCACATTTAGCCTCCATCTTGCCCCTGATCCTCTTGGAGGACAAAGCACAGTAGATCAGCAGCTTGCCTAGAGGCCTTGACGAAAGCTGACTCATGCAGGCTAAAGTGGTCATTTCAGGGTGCCTGGACCTGCTGGCCTGCATCACAGGGGGCCAGCTTGATTTGACCTTTCTTTAAACACACAAACCAAAACCCCTCAGACGTTCTCAGCCCCAAACCGCCTAACTCATTTGCAACCATTGAACTAGACTCTAACTGTTGTGGCTCAAAAACCAGGAACAACCACCAAAATGTTGCAAGGTAAACTGGGCCAAACTTTCAGTGTCCTCTGAAGTAGGAGAAAGAAGCAGCCAAAACTAAAAGCAGGGGAGCAGTAAGCCCAAGTCTGTGTACATAGCAAGTGATTACAAAAGTGGAATGATTCATTTTTATGATCGTGAGAAAAGTACATGCTGTGGGATTATGCTATCTGCAGTCTGCCCACTTCCCTCTGGGGTGGCAGATGTTCTAGCTGCCAGACTGAGGACTCTGGTCTAGGAGGGAATGCCAGGAGTGTTACAGATCTTCTTAAATGAGGAATGAAGAGGTTTGGGCAGCCTGTGCAGGACAGGTAGCAAGGGTCTTGGGTCAGCTGTAGTGACAATGGTAGGAGCCTCTGAAGGCAGTGAGAACCTGGCCAGCCAGGAGGGTCCAGGGTTCAAAGCCAAATGCTTTGGGTGAGAAAACTCTTCCCCAAGTGTTACAGCTCAGTAAAGAAAGCCATTCTTGCCGGGCGGTGGCGGCGCACGCCTGTAATCCCAGCACTTGGGAGGCAGAGGCAGGCAGATTTCTGACTTCGAGGCCAGCCTGGTCTACAGAGTGAGTTCCAGGACAGCCAGGGCTACACAGAGAAATATTGTCTCGATAAAACCAAATCCAAAAAACAAAAAAACCAAAAAGAAAGAAAGAAAGAAAGAAAGAAAGAAAGAAAGAAAGAAAGAAAGAAAGAAAGAAAGAAAGGAAGAAGAAAAGGAAAGGAAAGAAAAGAAAAGAAAAGAAAAAAGAAAAGAAAGCCATTCTCTGGTCCTCAGTGAAATATATCCATGTGGACAGGGAGGCTATGAACCTTGGGGAGTGGGATGGGATTTAGAGGGTGTTTTCTGTTGGCTGAGTCTGAGAGGTTGGTGATGCTGTACTTGCAGGGGGAAGGACACTCTAGGTGGTACATTATGTGACTGCCTGTGCTCCTCTCAGTGGGGTGTCATGGTTATATGTTTTAGAGCAGGTATAGAGACAGGTAGGGAGTGGCTCCACTCCTGCTATTCTCAAATCTCTGAGATTCCTGGGGTTTGAGCTCATTCAATCTCAGCAGTTCTGCCCATTTGGTGACACAGCTCTCTTGCCTATTGAGGTTTATGGTCAGTCAATCCTTGGAACATACCATGAAACAATGAAAACAATTTACAATGTGTAAATTACAAGACTATAGAGGAAGAACAAGTCAAAACACCAAGTTGACTTTAGCTTGGGACATAATTAGAAAAAATATCATAGGAAACAATATAGAAATAAACCAATACCTAACATAACGTTTAACTAGGAAAAGGAAGAAGAAAAAAAAATAGTCAGCTAGCTCTTAACATAACATCAAAATACTGAAAAGGCAAAACCTCCGAGGATTCTCAGGCCTCTCCAGGATCCTTGCTGGCAATGTCCATCTTTGAATGTTTCTCACTGAATTGGTATTGGAGAGGTGGCTCACTGTTTAAGAGGGCTTCCTGCTCTTCCAATGGGCCTGAGTTCAGTTCCCAGCGCCTATATCAGACATTTCATAACCTCCTACCTGTAGCTCCATTTCCAGGGGATCAGATGACCTCTTCTGCTGTTACAGGGACCTCCATGTTCACTTAGACATATGTACAATGTGTAAATAAAAATAAACTTTTCCTTGACACAGGGTCTCACTATATAGCCCTGTGCTGGCCTGCAATCCACTAAGTACACAGATCAGGCTGGCCTTGAACCCAGAGATTTGCCTGCCTCTACCTTCTAAGTGCTGGGATTAAATGATTGTACCACCATACCTGGCTTTAAAAAAAAAAAAGATTTATTTATTTTTACAGCTGGGCATGGTGGTAGACACCGTTGGTCCCAGCATTTGGGAGGCAGGAGGATCTCTATGAGTTTGAGGTCACTGTGGTCTACATTATGAGTTCTAAGCCAGTCAGGACTACATAGGGAGACCTGTGTAAAAATTATTTATTGGGCTGGAGAGATGGCTCAGCGGTTAAGAGCACCAACTGCTCTTCCAGAGGTCCTGAGTTCAATTCCCAGCAACCACATGGTGGATCACAACCATCTGTAATGGGGTCTGGTGCCCTCTTCTGGTGTGTCTGAAGAGAGCAATGGTGGTGTGCTCATATGCATAAAATAAATAAAATCTTAAAAAAAAGAAAGGTTGTCATCTGACCTAAAAAAAAATTATTTATTTTTATTGTATGTATATATTATGGGATGGGTGTTTACCTGCATGTATGTATATATGAACCATGTACATGCCTTCTGCCCATGAAGGCCAGAAGAAGACATTAGATCCCTAGAACTGAAGTCACAGACCACTTTGAGCCAACATGTGGTTGCTGGGAGTGGAATTCAGCTTTCTTAACCATTGAGCTGTTGCTCCAGCCCCGTAAAAATAGTCTTAAAACAAATTTAAAGAGATATTTATTTGTGCCAGGCATGGTGGTGCTTGCCTTTAATCCCAGTATTCAGGAGGCAGAAGCAGGTGGAGTTCCTAGGTCAGCCTGGTCTACATAGTTAGTTACAGGACAGCTAGAGATGCCCTATCTTAAACAAGCAAACTCATCAAATTCAAGGCCAACCTGGTCTATACAGCTTGTTCCAGGAAAGCCAGGGCCACAAAAAACCAAACCAAACCAAACCAACCAAATAAGATAAAATAAGAGTTAGTGATAGTAGCTAATACCAGTAATCCCAGCACTGGAGAGACAGAGGCAGGAGGAACTCTGTGAATTTGAGACTATTTCAAATGCACATAAAATAAAAATAAATAAAATCATTAAAAGTTATTTAAAGGGGCTGGGCGGTGGTGGCGCACGCCTGTAATCCCAGCACTCTGGGAGGCAGAGGCAGGCGGATTTCTGAGTTCGAGGCCAGCCTGGTCTACAGAGTGAGTTCCAGGACAGCCAGGGCTATACAGAGAAACCCTGTCTCGAAAAAATCAAATCCAAAAAAAACAAAAAAATAAAAAAATTTATTTAAAGGGCTTAGGGAAATGGCTCAGCGGTTAAGAGCACTGGCTGCTCTTTCAGAGGACCCAGATTCAAGTCCCAGCATCCACATGGCGGCTCACATCTGCCTGTCACTCCAAGTGCAGGGGTTCTAACACCTTCACACAGGCATACATTTTAAAACAAAACAAAACAAAACAAAATCCTTTGGAGATGGGGTCCAGTAAGAGGGAATTAATTTTCTGGAGGCCCCAGGCCATCAGATTTACTCACAGGGGTGGGGTGTCACATTGGGTATCAGCTCAACTGCCAGAGGGTGGGCAACCAACTATGTCTGGGGACCCTGTTTTGGCAATGAGGATAACAGCAGGCTGAAGCAGGAGAAGGGTGGAAAAGTTCTAGGCCAACATGGACTACGCAGTGAGTTGGAGGTTAGCTGAGCTACAAGAGACCCTATCTGTCACACACACAAAAAATCACTCTGCTATATTGGTCAGGGCTTTCTATAGGAACAGAACCAACAGAATGGAGCTATATTATAAATAAAAAATGATTTATGAGAGTAGCTTACAGGTTGCGGTCTGGCTAGTCCAACAATGGCTATCTCCTGACAGAAAGGTTAAGAATCCAGTAGTTGACTGTCCATCTTATCTGCTCTTCAGTATGTGCCAGAATATTGAAGAAGTAGGCTCTGATGCCAGGGAAGGAATGGCTTCACAGCAGGATAGATGAATCTAGAAGCAAGAATAAGGACAAGTAGGCAAAAACTAAAAGCTTCCTTTTGCCCTTTTATGTAGGCTGCCACCATTCTCCCTTCTCCAAATCATGTATGCATAAACAACAACAACAGCAACAATAATAATAATAATAATTTAAACAATCAAAAGTAAGGAAATCAATGTATGTATTTGCCTGGAGATGAAATTCAGATTGTCAGGCTTGGTTGTCTAATGTAGGTAGAAGATAAAAATGGGATTAAGATTTTCTTAGTCAGGCTGGAAAGATGGCCCGGTGGTTAAGAGCACTGTCTACTCTTCCAGAGGTCCTGAGTTCAATTCCCAGCAGCCACATGGTGGCTTGCAACCATCTGCAATAGAATCCAATGCCCTCTTCTGGTATCTGAAGAGAGCAATAGTGTACTCACAGACATAAAATAAATAAAAAATTCTTAAAATAAAAATAAAAAGATTTTCCTAGTCAGGTGCAGTGGTGCATGCCTTTAATTCTAATTCTAGGAGGCAGAAGCAGGCAGAGCTCTGATTTCTGGGCCAGTCTGGTCTACAGAGTTCCAGGACAACCAGGGCTACATAGAATAACTCTATCTCAAATAAATAAGGGAAAAGAAAAAGACGTTCCTTAATGGTAAGTGAAGTAAAAATCTCTGGTTTCTTTGGAGGCTCAGTTGTGTCACCTGATGTATTTCTGGAAACTGTCTTATAAGAGGATGTTTTGGTGAGAACAGACACATGGTATTTTTTTCTGGAAGCAGCCTGGAAAAAGGGCATGTGATGTTTTGCTAGAGAGGACACTTGAGAGAACACATGATGTTTGGAAAGAATATAAATATAACCCAACAACGAGTAGATGATGGTGTGTGGTATTGGTTTACTTTGCCACTCTTTGCTGGTCATTGTCATGACTTCAGAGAAAGAAATGTACCAAAGAACTTCTGGTGGTAGTGTTCTGGTGGCTTCTTGCAGCTTCCCCTGACTTGGGCCGATTGGTAGAGCCTCGAAGTTTCTTCTGAATAGAATTGTCATTGCTGGTTCATGAATGTTGCTTGTAGATGGCTAGAGCTGCCACTGCTGATTCATGTGAGCTGACAACAAAGATTGGATTTGCTCCAGAGAACTATTTCTAAACAGGTCCACATCCTCCTTTGTCCTAATAATCTTTCCTTTCCACTGCCTTGGGTGGGTGGTGGGCTAGAAGGGAGGCTGAAGCATTTAAGCATGCTTATTAAAAGTAGGTTTTGAAAAGTCTAAGCTTATAGAATATGAAGTGGAAAATTCTGCTTTCTTTTTTTTTAGATTTATTTATTTATTTATTTATTTATTTATTTATTTATTTATTTATTTAATGTATGTGAGTACACTGTCACTGTCTTCAGACACACCAGAAGAGGGCATCAGACCCCATTACAGATGGTTGTGAGCCACTGTGCGGTTGCTGGGAATTGAACTCAGGACCTCTGGAAGAGCAGTCAGTGCTCTTAACCTCTGAGCCATCTCTCCAGACCCTCTGTTTTCATTTGTTTGGTCGGTTTTTGGTTTTTTGATTTTTTGACACACGGTTTCTCTGTGTAGCCCTGGCTGTCCTGGAACTCACTCTGTAGATCAGGCTGGCCTCGAACTCAGAAATCCGCATGTCTCTGCCTCCCAGAGTGCTGGGATTAAAGGCATGTGCCACCACCACCCTGCTAACCCTTCTGTTTTCACTTTTACAACAAACACATGGGAATTCCATGGGCTCATAGTATGTCAGCGGTGGCCCCTTTTATAAATCTGGAAACTCAATCCCTGTGATATTCTGTCAATGAGCATAGCTTGTGGTTGCTCTGGATCACCAGTACCAATACCTTCCCAAGGAGCATTTACCTTGCTCCTAAAATGTTGATCAAACCAATCTATATGGCAAGAGCAGTGGGCCATAACACAAGAAAAATTGCAGGCACTTGAACAACTGGGACAAGAGCATCTGGAGGTTCAATAGCAGTTTGATTCAGAAGAAATTATGAGGCTCTGCCAATTGGCCCAAGTCCAAGGAATTGGCAAGGAGAAGTTCCTTGGTACATTTCTCTCTATGAGGTCAGGACAAACAATGGCCAGCAAAGAATGACAAGGTGAACCAATACCATATAGAGTTATCAGCGAAGACCAGCATCAGCAAAAGCCAACAATGACCAGCAAAGAGTGGCAAGGCGTACCAATACCATTCAGCATTGTCCACTGTCTGCTGGGTTATGCTTATACCCTTTCCAAACATCATGTGTTCTCTCAAGTGTCCCCTCTAGCAAAACATCACATGCCTTTTTTCCAGGCAGCTTCCAGAAAAACACCATGTGTCTGTTCTCAGAAAAACATCCTCCCATGTGTTTGCTTCAGTAAAAACATCCTCTCATAAGACAGTTTCCAGAAAAACATCAGGTGACACAACTGAGTCTCCAAAGAAACCAGAAATTTCCATTTAAAAATATCCCCATTTCTGTTTAAAAAGTTTTCTTTTTCTCTAATATTATCCATTTATATACAATAGAAACAAATATAAGGACCATAAAACTAGAAATTTACTGTGGTTTAGTAGACCATGCCAGGAAACTTGGTGTCATGGTTTGTATATGCTTGGCCCAGGGAGTGCCATTATCAGAAGGTATGGCCCTGTTAGAGTAGGTGCATCACTGTGGGTGTGGGCTTTAAGGCCCTCATCCTAGCTGCTACTAGCAGCCTTCAGATGAACATGTAAAACTTCCACCTCTGCCTGCATCATGCCTACGTAGATGCGGCCTTGCTCCCACCTCTAATGATAGACTGAATCTCTGAACCTGTAAGCCAGCCCAATAAAATATTGTCCTTTATAAGACTTGTCTTGTTGGGCAGTGGTGCCGCACACCTGTAATCCCAGCACTCTGGGAGGCAGAGGCAGGCGGATTTATGAGTTCAAGGTCAGCCTGGTCTACAGAGTGAGCTCCAGGACAGCCAGGGCTACACAGAGAAACCCTGTCTTGAAAAAAAACAAAACAAAAACAAAAAAGACTTGTCTTGGTCATGGTGTCTGTTCACAGCAATAAAACCCCAACTAAGACACTTGGTAAGGTTGAGTTGATTTGGAAGTCCCAAACCAGAGGATGGTAGGTGCTTCCCTGCTCCCTGACCAGACCACTGTCATGTGACAACAGCACTCCATGGAGAGGATTGTGGCAATGAGTCACATAGGGGCAGTGCCCCAAGCTCTTCCACATACAAATAAGGCACCCCTGACTTCTCAGACTAGACCAACAGAAAGCGTTTGTCAGACCCCAACCCAACCCAAAGTATATATAAGATCCTATTATCCAGCAGGAATAAAGATGTGAGAATTACTTCATCATGGATCGTCTGAGAGCTTCTGTTACATAAGCGCTGTAACACTTCCTAGGGAGGAAGGCTCCTTTTCAAAGCTTTCACCGCTTGAAGCTGCTCAGGCCCACCTTGGTCAGTTTCGTTCCCATAGCCCCAACCTAGTCGCTGCATCCTAGATGATAACAACCATAATACATCAAATGACCAAAACCATCCACCCCAATTTAAGAGACTAGGATGACAGTCTTCTTATATAATTGCATCCTGATGAATTGGGTCAAAGAATTCCTGTTTGGGGCCCAAAAGGAAATTGGGAAAATGGTAAAGTCAAAACAAAGCTAGCTGGCATTATTTGTTGTTGAGTCTTTATGTGTTGAGAGAGTTTAGGGCTTAACTGAAGCTCTGACTGGAACAGTCTGAAAGGCTGGCTGAATCAAGGTCATTGGGATTAGCAGTCTTTCCTGAAGCTGTTCTCTAAGCGTGTTTCTGGGAACAGCACCAGGTGAGACAGGATCAGACAGGGATCTGGAACAACAGGTCATTTCAGCATCCTCAAGGGTAAATCTTGTCAGGACTTCACTCTTGGTATTTCATTCTGCAATATATAAACCTTACAACCAATATTTAGTTCTATAAAGATATTTTTATAGCTTGTGAAAGGTGCACACATCAGTTAAGGATGAATTTTTGTGCTTCATTTGAGCAGGTAAAAGATAATTGTCTTTTAATGAGGTAGTTTGATCAATAACCAAATTGTAATAAATCATCATTCATGCCATATGAAAGGATGGCATGAGTAAAGCCCTGTCTCAGGAGTCAATCCTCAGCACCCCATAAAAAAATGGATGTGATAACTCACATGTGTAATCCCATCACTTGGGAAGGCAGGAAAATCATAAATTCAAGGTCAGGAGCTAGAGAGACAACTCAGGTTGCTATACTGTTTGTCTCAAAGCATGAGGACTTATGTTTGATTACCCACAGAAAAGGTTAGGCATTATGGTGTCTATTTGCAATCGTACTTTGGGGGAGGTAGACATAGGAAGATCCCTGGGGCTCACTGACCAGCTAGGCTAACCTGATTAATGAACTCTAGGTTCAGTGAGAGCCTTGTCTCAAAAAATGAAGTCGAGAGCTACAGAGATGGCATTGCAGTTAAGAGCACTGGCTGCTTTTGCAAAAGACCTGGCTCAATTTCCTTCACCAGCATGGCTGCTCACAACTGTCTATGACTCCAGTTGTAGTGGATCTAGTGCCCTCTTCTGGACTTGCACAGGGCGTGTCAATACATGTGCAAGTAAAACCCCCATACTTGTAAAATTAATCAATTCAAAAGCAAAAAGCAGATGAATAGAAAAACAAAAACAACAGGCGGGCGGTGGTGGTGCACGCCTGTAATCCCAGCACTCTGGTAGGCAGAGGCAGATGAAGCCAGCCTGGTCTACAGAGTGAGTTCCAGGACAGCCAGGGCTACACAGAGAAACCCTGTCTCAAAAAACCAAAACCAAAACCAAAACCAAAACAACATGGAGACCAAATGAGGAAAAGCCCCAAAGGCATCCTCTGCCTTCCAGTTGCTTCCCTACATTCACCAACACAGGACCACAAACTCATACACACACACACACACACACTTGAAAAAAAGTTCAAAGTTACCCTCAGCTACACAAGGCCAGCTTGGACAACATGAAACCCTGTCCCAATAAACAAAACAGAATAGAACAAAATGACAATTGCATCCCCCACCTCCAGAAACTGGAGTGTGGATAATTGGGAGATCATTTATCCAATGTGCTCTAGATCCTCAGTTCCACTTCCAGTGTAGTGGTTTGAGTGAGAACAGCCCCCATAGGGTCATAGATTTAATACTTGGTCCCCAGTTGGTGGAACTGTTTGAGAAGGATTAGGGGGTGCAGCCTTGTAGGAGTTATATCACTGGGGATGGAGTTTGAGGTTTCCAAAGGATTCCCAAAGGATATTCTTCCCCCACCTCTACGTGTGGAGCAGATGCAAGCTCTCAGCTACTGCTTTAGTGCCATGCCTGCCTGTCACGATAGTCATGGACTGTACTACCCTCTGGAACCAAAAGTCGCAAACTAAAGGCTTTGGGGTGTTTTTTTGTTTGTTTGTTTGTTTGTTTGTTTTTTAAAGATTTCTTTTATTATATGTAAGTACACTGTAGCTATTCTTCAGACACTCCAGAAGAGAGCATCGGATCCCATTACAGATGGCTATGAGCCACCATGTGGTTGCTGGGATTTGAACGCAGGACCTTCGGAAGAGCAGTCAATGCTTTTAACCCTCAGAGCCATCTCTGCAGCCCAAAGGCTTTGTTTTTTATGTTGCCTTGGTCACGGTGTCTTATCATACCATCAATTAAAAAGTAAATAAGATACTCAGCTTCAAATAAATAAATAAATGAGGCCAGGCAATGGTAGCTTGTGTAAGACCCCCGGTTTCCATTTGAATACTGTAAACAAACAAACAAACAAACAACCCATCCCACAGTGGATTCCCAACAAGTTCGATGACCTGAGGACCTTTATAATGAGAGGAGAGAACTGACTCCCACACGTTGACAAGTTGTCATCTGACTTCCACACATGTACAGTGGCACACACACACACACACACCAGGGTCCTATAAAAGAAGAAATGGGAGAGTGTAGGCTGAAAGCCTGGAAAACAAGGCCAAGTTTTGCCTAGAACTACCCTGTGTTACCCATGCAAGATTAGGTCCCCAGCACCCTCAGCACCTCATACCCTAGAGATTTTCACTTCCCTGGGTCTCTGACCTCAGCTCCAGTCTCAACCCCCAAGGCCAGTGGAGGAAAGACAGGTCAGTGTCCTCCTAAAGTTCAGGGCCATTGGTGTCACCTTGCTCAGGATTTAGGACTGGGATAGAGGAAGACAAATATGATGTCCTGGAAGAGTTACATGTGCTATGTGTGAGGAGGGAAGCTCGGAGCTGAGGTAGCAGACTGTAGGGCTGGGGCAGGGGCATAAGAAAAGAAACAGGCAGGCCCAAGCATGGCCTCCTGCCATTGTCCTTAATAATTCAAAGACACCTCAACCTAGACCTATGACACCTTCTTTGGTTCAACTTCAAATCCCAGTGACTTGGACTCTGCCTACCATGTCCTCAAGCCAAGCTGGCTTCCTTATTTTCCTATTGATTTTCTTTTAGGAATAAGTTTGGATTCTCAGGAAAATTAAGTTTGAGGTACAGAGATGTCCATCAGTTCCCTGTCCCCTGCAGGCACGGCAGCAGTCCTACCACAGAGGGACTTTTGTTATTATCATTTGACCCATATTGTCATGTCCTAGTCACTCCAGTGATTACCCTGGGTTCCCTGTGGGTGGGTACTTGCAGTGTGCTCAGAGGAATTGGTGTCATGTGTTCATTATGATTAAGAGTAAGGCCCTGCACTATATTGGCCCTGTGCTCTGCTTTATTCAAATGGTGATCTTCAATAGCTGTTCCCTCCCCCTGCACATGTGCCTTGTGTGTGTGTGTGTGTGTGTGTGTATTGCCTTTTGAAAGAGGGTCTTACTATGTAAACCAGGCCAGCTTCACACTCACTGTGTAGTCAAGGATGACCTTGACTTCCGGAGCCTCCTGTCTGCCTCCCAACCCTGGGATTCGAGGCGTGTACCATTGCTCACACTCAGCCCCGTATCCCTTTTGCTTCTATAGTCTTGCTGTTTCCAGAATGTCCTGTACTTGTTATGTAGCTTTTCTGGTTTGGCTGTGTCCATTTAGCAACTCGTTTCACTTTTATGGTAAAAATTTCCTATTTATATTTTTCTAACCGTTCTCTGACTTAATATACACAATGAATAACAGCTTCCAATAAAGGGAAAGACTGATTTCAGCCTTGGAAGTGAATTGGAATAGAATGTTTATCCTTAAAGACAAAACAAACAAACAAACAAACAAAGAAACAAACATAGTATTTGCTGACTGAATAGTGGGAATGAGAGATTCCTGGAGCTGCTGGTTTGGGGACCTAACCTGTGGAAAGATTCCATACCTCCAATGTCTCCTGCAGGGGTTCTGAAACCCCATGAAGGGTGTTGAGAAGTGTTGCTCAGTCTCTCCCACCTACTCCCACTCCTTTCCCCCACTCCACTTAGCACTGTGGCCAATCTAAAGTCAGAGGTATTTAGTGGGACACTGTGGGGCAGTGGCAAAACCAGCCCTGGGCCCTGTGTCAGGGACTCCTGTCAACACTCATGGCCTTATTTCTCTAGAGGGCATCAGCATTGCGCTGCAGGTAGGCACGTAAGCCTGGTGCTTTCTCTATTACATCTTCTAACAGCTGTAAGAGCACAGAGTAATACTTTAAATGGAGTGGTGGCATTCTGTAACCACAGGGGGTCAGTGTAAGGACCCCTGTAGATGCCAGAATCCTTCAGATGGTCACTCCTTTGTATAAAATGGCGTAGTGTTTACAGAGAACACACATACCTCTTTCCATATGTTCTGTGAGACAGGGTCTGGCCTTGAACTTGCTGTGTAACCAAGACTAGCCTTCAACTCTCCATCTTCCTGCCTCTGACTCAGGAATGCTGGGACTGCAGGGGTTGTGTTTTATAAACAGATAAGGAGAGAGGGAATATGTTTGGTGGATGTGCAGTCAGGTATGAGGGAAAGGGGTGTCTCTGCAGGCCCATGCTGAGGCATTGTTTCCCCCTGAGGGACCAGCCATGCGATGATATAGTATAGTATACTACAGAGCTTATTTAGGACATGGGGAGGGGAGTTGAAGGAGTAGGGACAGAGAAAGGCAGAGAGAGAGACACAGAGAGAGACAGAGACAGAGAGACAGAGAGAGATTGAGTAGAGAAGTAGAGGCTGGCCATGAACACGCGGAGAAAGAGGGGGTAGGGGAATGGGGAGAGAAGGGACAGAAAGAGTAGTAGGGTAAGTGAGTAAGAGAGTGAGGAGGGGGCAAACATCCCATTTTAGAGTTAGTCAGGAACATCAGTCTGTTGCCAGGTAACTGTGGGGCCTAGACAAAATGCTAACATTCCCCCATTTTGGTTTAATTAAAAAAGAAAAAAAGATAGAAAGAGGTGATGGTGGAGCAGGAATAGAATCTTCATGATCTTTAGCTACTTCCTGCTGACTTTGGGGTGACGTGTCTCTGGGAAACCTAGGAAAATGGGTATGGATAGACATGTCGGTCCAGTTTTAGGAAAGGTGTCTGTTTCCTTGCTGTCCAAGGTCTATGGAACCATCTATGGATAGATCAAAAGGAACAGGTCCAGTAGAAGCATCTTGAGAGAATATCAGCGCATCTGCAGGTTGCTTCTCTGGAGCTGTTCTGGGTGTAGTAAATGCCCGGACTTGACAAGATGCTGAACACACACACACACACACACACACACACACATACACACACACACACACATTATAGGTAGAAAATAAAGTTAAGTATGTACGTTTGGGAGAAAGAAATTTTTTCTTAGGTGCACGTTTGAAACCCTTAGGTCTTGGTGGTTGGGGTGAGTCCCAATTTCAGGGCACAGGAGAGGAATCCTGCCCTCTGGAATAGTCAGCAAGTGGAAACTTTAGGCTATTGATTAGCAGATGTACTTATCTGGATGGAGTCTATTTGGTCCATGAGAGGTAGATCTGAGTGGGTTTTCCATAGCTTATAAGTTTACAAAAGAGAGAACAACATGAGTTAGCAACATGAAAATTCTTTAAGATGAGCCTTTCATGGAACAGAAGGAACAAGAAGGGCTTTTTCTTTCTGTCTAGGAGACTGAATATATATAATGAGAAACAATTTTTAAGTTCATAAATGAGAGACAAAAATTTGAATTTGTGTTTATACAGTTGGATTGTATAGTGGAATTGTTTTATTAGGGTTAGGCAAATTTAGAAGAACTCAAATAATGTTAGGACAGTGGCAAGGCAAGAAGAGGAAATATGAAGCATTTAGTCACTGGAAACTGAGTTTAGGTAAGGAAGTAACAGGTTACATCTGTGAAAGCTTACATCTGAACTTGTGTATGATTTATCATGAAGTCTGTAAGAAAACTGGCAGTCTTAGACAGTTAATGAATTTATATATGAGTAAATATAGTGGTGGATTACCTTAGTAGCAGATTCCCTTAGGGTAAGGAGCTAGGTCTGTTTTCTAGCTGTCAAGCTACAGTTAGTTTAGCTGTCAATGTAGTCAGAAATCTGGAGATGGGTAAATTATAATCTAGGAGTCATGTATTAATTAAAAGTGACAGAGTTCATCTATCCTCCAAACAGTTCCCAGATCCATGTGGTCTCCATGGCAACTTGGAGTCTGGCTTTCCAGCCCAGAAGATGCAGAGCCTTTTTCTCTATGGAATGGATACATGTGAAATGAGAAATGACTTACCTTGATTCAGACAATAAGCCATTTGACTCTCAGGATACCCACAGTTTTGTCCACTGTGTTTCTCGGTGGTTTTCATGCCACACTCTAGGCAGTCTCTTGTAGCTGTGTCCAAATCTTCTGAGACCTTGGTAAACTGTTAGGCGGTGGGAGATTCTGTCATAAGCTTAAATATTAATAATTAGCAGACTTCTGACAAAATTGAGAGCGGTATCTATTAAACATACTCTTGAGTTAAACAATAGCACACACTATAATTTAATGGCCGTAGCAAAAATCATTTACCAAGGCAAGATAGAATGAAAATCTTAATCGTTAAGTAACTTTGACATGTTGCATAAGCAGAGAAAAACACTTTTTGCATTAGCAGACAAACACTTGGCTTAGATTTGGTGTGGACCACAATGGAAAGAAATCAGAGTGTCCACAGCAGTGGCGTTAGACTGTGGTGACAGAAAGTATGTCCAGGCGGGTTGAGGCCTGTGACACGAACTGAGCAGGCAGGCATGCAGGCCGCAGGCTGTGAGAACAGGCTGCGGGTGTGGGCACATAGCGCTGATGAGACAGAATGTAAAGAGTGTAAATGACTATCCCAGGCACGATCTCACTACTACTGATCAGTGTAGAGGCCACGGCACGCAGAGGCTGGCAAGCCTGCGGCTTGATCCCTACTAGAGCTGTGGACTTTTGACCTATTCGGTTTCCAACCTGGGCCGATTTGAGTGCAGAGTGAGAGAAAGGTGCACGCGCATGCTTGGTTGAGGCACCAGGCATGCGCGGGTGGGGGAGGGGGAAGTGCGGGGTGGGGGTCACACGCACACACAGCCTGAAGAGTGAAGATCATGAGGAGCCACAATGGCGGTGGTGGGTGGTGGCCTCGCAGTGGCAGGATCGATCAAGGGGAGGACAGTGCGAGTAAGCAAGCAGGGTGGGGCTTCCGCCTAGCAGCCAGAAGCCCCGCCCAGTAGCATAGCATTCTGTCTCCTAGCAACTCCACCCAGTTGGTATGGACGTGAAACGCAGGAAGTCAGCAGAGAGCTGAGGCAGGAGAAGCTGACAAAGAGATGTCTTAGCAAAAGTGGGAGGGAGGGAGGGAGGGGGAGAGAGAGAGAGAGAGAGAGAGAGAGAGAGAGAGAGAGAGAGAGAGAGAGAGAGAGTGTGTTCCGGGGCGAGGGCAGGGGTAGGGGCAGGGACAAGGGGCAGGGGCAGGCAGTGCAAGCAGGAATCACAAGGGCACAGGGCGAAAGCTGTTTTTCTTGCAGCTCAAGCCCATGCCATGAGACGCTGGATGGCCAGGCAGGGGCAGTGGCAGCCATGATGGGCAGAAGGTGGGAGTGGAGTCCTCAACAGAGAGAGAGAGGGAGGGAGAGGGAGAGAGAGAGAGCAGGGGCAGATAGGCGCACGCGGGAAAGCACACAAGGGGTGGGGCCACACAGGCTTTGCCCAAGGCAAACCAGGAGCTGAGCAAAAGGTGAGGGAATGAGGGAGGAAGCAGAGGCCTGTGCTACAGATAGCTAGTGAGAGAGTTGTTTTAAAGGGCCAGTTCAGTGACCACGGAGAGTTATTACTTGTTGGGTACTGTGAATTAGACCTGGACATCCCAGTAAATAAGGGATAAGGCAGAGGCAAATACCAAGCCGTTGGGTGACAGGAGAGTTATTAATCACCTCTATCAGTGTCCCAAGGATAAAACTAGAGAATGACAGCCAGGCCAGATCACCCGGGCCTGTCGTCACATGGTGAACTTGGGACTGAGCTCTGGGCCAGAGCCCTGAACGACAGTGGGAGAACGGTTTACCTGGGCGTAGGATTTGGCAGCAGTGAGAAACGAACTGCCTCAGTGGAGAGAGGAAAATCTCACCCAAGGGGAAATGTCCTAGAATGGGTGTCAGTGAAGAAACTAGTCATAAAGACTGACTATCTCCATCCTCAAGGGCAGCACAAGGGTGGCTCGGAGCTCAAGAGCACTCCCCTGGGAGCAGGATGTTTACTCTGACCAGGGTGGGGAGGGGAGCCTATCAGTTCTCTGAACTTTGGGCCAGAGAGCGGTGGCTCTCCATGTAGTAGCTGGAGAAGAAATGCGAACCTGTGGAGTTTCTAAATCCGAGGCTCAGCACCAAATGTTGTGTGTATAAAAAGCTAAGGGAGAAGGAATAGGTTTGGTGGATGTGGTGAGGTGTGGGAGTAGGGGGTGCCTCCAAGGGCCCATGCTGAGGCATCCCTTCCCTCTGACGGACCAGCATGTGGCTTAGTATAAAATAGAGTTTATTCAGACCTGGGGAGGGGAGTTGAAAGGGTAGTAGAGACAGAGACAGAGAGAGAGAGAGAGAGAGAGAGAGAGAGAGAGAGAGAGAGAGAAGAGTAGAGGCCAGCCATGAGCACATGGAGAGAGAAGGGGAAGAGGACAGAGCAAGAGCAAAAAGGCAAAAGAGAGAGGAGGGACAAGCAGCCCTTTTATAGTGACTCAGGCACATCTGGCTGTTGCCAGGTAACTGTGGGGCGGAGCCAAGGCAAAATGCTAACAGCAGGTGTGTACCACCATGGTCTACTTCGCCCGAGCACAGTAGCTGCTTTTTTTTTTTTTTTTCTTTTCGAGACAGGGTTTCTCTGTGTAGCCCTGGCTGTCCTGGAACTCACTCTGTAGACCGGGCTGGCCTCGAACTCAGAAATCCGCCTGCCTCTGCCTCCCAAAGTGCTGGGATTAAAGGCGTGCACCACCACCGCTCGGCTCTTTCTTTCCTTTTTTTGAGACAGGTTTTTCTATGTAGCCCTGGCTGTCCTGGAACTCACTGTACAGACCAAGCTGACCTTGAACTCAGGAATCCTCCTGCCTGTGCCTTCCAGGGCTGGGATTAAAGGTTTGTGCTACCCCCACCTGGCCATCCTTGGGTGCATTATTTTTATCCCCACATTTTTTTTCTGCTAAGATATATGGAACACAAAATCTATCAGTTTAAACACATTTACTTATGAGCTGGAGAGATAGCTCGGCAGTTAAGAGCACTAGCTGTTCTTCCTGAGGACTTGAGTTGGATTGGTAGCACCGCCATGTTGGCTTACAACTGTTTAGTACCAGGAGATCTCATCTCCTCTTTTGACTTCTGCACCAGGCACACATGTAGTACACAGTACACAAACATACATGCAAGCAAAATAGTCACATACATAAATAAATAAAATTTAAAAATAAAAAATGTATGTTTATGTATGGTGTGTGTGTGTGTGTGTGTTAGGTGGGTCTATGTGCCAAGTATGGTGATCAGAGAACAACTTCATGGAATCCTTTCTTTTTCCCATTACTTGGATTCCTAGGATCAAACTCAGGTCCCCAGGTTTACCTGGCAAGAGCTTCTATGGGTTGAGCTATCTCTCTTGCCCCAGCTTTCTTTTGTTTGTCTGTCTGTTTTCTATCTATCTGTCCATCCAGATATCAATCGTCCACCTGTTTTAAATGGGTATGTCTCAAGGAGTTCAGGCTAACCTTGAATTTGCTATATAGTTGAGGAACTGAAGAAGATTACTTCCCAAGTGCTAGGACTACAAGACCTGTGTCACTGCACCTGACTTCACCAGCTTTTATGCTTCTGTTTGATTTGAAGTTCATTTATGTGAGTGCTTTCTCTGCATATACTCCTGTATACCAGAAGAGGGCATCATATCCCATTACAGATGACAGTAAGCCACCATGCGGTTGCTGGGGATTGAACTCAGGATCTCTGGAATGCTCTTAACACTGAGCTATCTCTACAGCTCCAGTGTCACCATTTTTGTTGTTGTTGTTGTTGTTGTTGTTGTGTTTTTATTTTTGTGTGGGAAGGGGTTGAGACAGGGTTTCTCTATGTAGCTCTGTTTGTCCTGAAACTTTCACTCTGTAGACCAGGCTAGCCTTGAACCCAGAGGTCTTCCTGCCTCTGCCCCCAGAGTGCTGGGATCAAAGATGTGTGCCACCACTGTCCAGCTCTAAACGTGTCATTTTAATGGCACTAAGTTTGGCCTAGGGCTGACAGTACATCCCAGTAGCTGACTACTTGTCTAGCATGCATGATGCCTAGATTATTGGATCCCAGCAAAACACACACACACACATACACACACACACACACACACACACACACACACACTCCACTACTCTCATTTTCACTTGTTTTGTAAGGCAGCTCAAGTGGCTCACTCAGAAGGCAAATGACTATGAGTCTTATTGAATAAATACAAATGCAGAACAGGAAACTTGAGGGCAACAGGTACGGGAGGCAGAGGCAGGAGGATCTCTGTGAGTTCCAGGTCAGCCAGGACTATATAGTGAGGTCTTTTCTTACATATACACAAATATTACAAAAATGATTTAAAAATAATGAAACTTGAGGCCACAGATGTAAGAAAGGCCCCTAAGAGCAAGCAGGAACCCTTCCTAGGCTCAGGCATCCAGTGTGAGCCGGGGAGAACAGGGGGACGTAGATGAAACCACAGCTTGTCTGAATTGTCTAAACCATGGGTGTCTTCATGACTCTCTAACCTGCAGCGTCCATATTTCTCAGAGACTTTCCATGTATGGAAAGTGACAGAGAAACTTGGCCTGTTTTTGTTCTGGGTTCCAAGTTATTGGGCAGTAGGATCAAAGCAGCCCATTAGAGTGGGGTGTATGTTGCTTCTCCAAAATCTAATCTAGCCAGACATCAAACACTCTCTCCCTCCTCTCCTCCCCCTCCCCTCCCCTCCCCTCCCCTCTCCTCTCCCCTCCTCTCCCCTCCCTCTCCTCTCCTCTCCTCTCCCTCCTGCTCTCTCTCTCCCTCCTGCTCTCTCTCTCTCTCTTTCTCTCTCTCTCTCAGCTTCATTAGTGCTAACAATGGAATTTTGTGTTGGCATGGTGACAGACAGCTGTAATCCCAACACTCTGGAGGAGGCAGGAGGATGGAGAGCTTGAGTCGAGCCTTCTAGGTTAGACTACACAGCCTGTTTTTTAAAACAAACAAACAAACAAGGCAGGCATAGATTAAATACGCCTTTAATCCAATCCCAGCACTTGGGAGGCAGATGTAGGTGATCCCTTGTGAGCTCAAGGCCGGTTTGGTATACAAAGTGAACAGTTGGACCACACACACCCCAATCTGCTGGCTCTTGCATTCTTTCTCTTCCTTGTTCTTGATGTTCCCTGAGCATTTTAAAAAATCTTTTCACACACACACACACACACACACACATGTTCCCTGAGCATTTTAAAAAATCTTTTCACACAC